>NC_082637.1:37486554-37786554 GCF_030936135.1 Gavia stellata
CTTAGTTCTTAGATTACAAATAAGAGTTCAGATGTAAAGCTGTAAAGTGAAAAGCCAAGAAAAGATCATGTTTCTTCCTGAGGATCTGACGAAATTGCACTTCTTTCTTCATGCATAAATCTTGGAACTCTGCATTATTAAGAGTCATGTTTTATACAGAAGGAATTGAGGTTCTCATAATAGCCAGATCTTTTCACTAAATAATTTGGGTTTGGTGATTTTTTTGTTCTTAACTAAGGATACCTGGAACATAAGAGTTTAGTAATGTAAAGTTAAATGGACATAAATCTGAAACAAAAGACCAGAGAGAAAAATTTCATCCAGCTTTCTGTCTTTCGAAGATCTCTTTTCATGTCTTAAAAATTCAGGTTTAAAAATTCTCTTAATATTTGAGTAAACAAAGTCTTCTAGGCTAGGAAATGTAGAAGAATATTTATCAAATAGTGAAGGATATGTTAAATTTAGCAGAAAACGATACCCAACTCTTCTTAAAGTGGAGTCCATTGATAAGTAAAACCTCAATTTTTAAATGATCTTTTCAGGTTACATCTGGGTTCTTAGAATTCCTGAAACTGAAGAAACTTCACATGCTTACTTAAAAAATTGAGCAGGTTTTGAGCCCCAAGTTATGTAGCAAGTTCTGTATTGATAACAGTGATCTGCTGAGTATTTTGAGGGTAAAAATACAGGCATTTTGGAGGTATAAGTTAAGATCTAAGACTGGTTTTGCTGGGTGTAGTTTTCCAAGAAATAATGTGTGTGTATATCTATGTGCACAAAGAGTTTTATTAGAAACTGTGTCTTTTCAGTATTTTAATTTTAAGTAAGTAACACTGCATGGTAATTTCTAGAGATCTCTTTTGGGAGAAGAAAAGAATAGGGGAAAAAAACCCCCAAACAAATGAAGAACACTGTTCGTGTATTGGTTCTATTAAAGTCAGCGGCAGAACTTCACTAATATAAAGGAGCAAGAATTTGATATACTCTGTGACTCCTAAATGGATTTACATTTCAAAACACTCTGCATTTCATTTTTGAAAGAAGAAATTAAAAAGTAGTGATACAGTAAGAAGTTAATCATTAGCTAAATTTGTGCAATTCTCATGGTTTAAAACTCAGCAGCATTTAACAGTTGTAACTTTTTGAGGTAATGGTAATATGAATTAAAACTACTATAACAGATTGAAGTTATTGATTCTTTTTTTTAGTTACTAATGTAATTGTACAACTTATGTTACACGTAGTAGTCTTTTTTACATACAGATGATAAATCAATAAAATGAGACAAGTTGGTTGGTGTATTTCTCTTAATAAGAAAGAATAAAGTTCAAGTATAAAAGAATTTAATTATATAACTTAAATATAACTACATATCACTTATCTGCTGTCACTATTTCTGTCTTCTAGGTTTTGTTGGATTTTTTTTCCTTTTTATATCGTGCTAAGGTTTTGGTCAAATGAACAAAAAGCCCAGTTTTCTTTTAAATGTTCTTTTCAATGCATGGCTTGTCTAGTCCTCAGTTTTCTATTTTCCTCTTTTTTCCTCTGTGTAGAGTTTTCTTTTCATTATAAACTGGCCTTTTGCTGATCATAGGTGGAAATTACATCTGTTTGCAACTACATATGGCCTAAATTATGCAAAATGAGCAACAGAAATTATTTAAGGAACAGTCAGCAAAAGCATGGGCAACTTCTACTCTCCGACAACTTTTCTGTACTTGTTTGCTATATGAGGAGTTGCACTTTTTCTGAAATAAATGTTTGGAATTTCTAATTTGGGATTTATTCGTAGAAAGTGTGAGTTTATAGTATGCTTTATGAAAAGCTTCATGTTCTGCATAGAAAGAAATAAAATGGCTATGCCCATTAATCTGTTTCTGTCAAATGCTAAGCTTACTGGGGTGCTTGCTTGCTTGATTTTAATCAACTTTGGACCATTCTGTTTCTTGATTGGCATGAATTTGGAGATTTTTTTTTGTTTGCTTAACCTTTTTTACACTGCCTTTTCTGATTTTTGTCAGTATACCTGATTTGTTTTACTTGGGCCATACCAGTAATTGAGAGAGTAGGAACAAGTGATAATTGTACCAAATTCTTTCTTCTCTATTGAAATGAGTATTTGTCTTAAGAACATGCTCAAACAGTTGCAAGCAAGTCAGGTTGTCAGAACTTTGCTAATTAGGGAAAGTATGTGTAAAATAAAACATTTAGTCAGTCTTGAGAAAGTTGTCGTCTGGATCAAGCTTTGTTGATTGAAGACTACTATTTCTTAGCTGCTTGTCACTGCTGTCAGAGCGCGGCTGGCAACAGGCATTTGATGAGTTTCGCCAATCAGTGCAATACAAGGTCAGCTCATGCCACTTGCATTGACTTTTTAAACTAACTTGCCTTTTTATTTATGCAATCGATTAGGGAGGGGATTTGCACCATCCCTTCTTTCAGCAATAGTGTTGGGGTGCTAACCTCCAGCTGCCTGGATGCATTGACCATCTGCGAATTATATTATCTTTGTCTGGCACAGCTGTTGCAAGGTGAATGTCTGTCCCCAGCCTTAAAGCACTGTGGAGGAGGTTTGAGCTAAAGCATTTCACTTTGTGATTGCCATAGATTGCCGCAACATGCATATTGGTGTTGCTTATGCTAAGCTAACAATGTTTTTTGCCTTGTGGTTGTAACGCAGTGGGATGTGTTCACAGGCAGTTAATGAAAACTCAGCTTACAAAGAGTAATTTATCAAGCCATGGTAAATTGACCACTCTTGGTCATGTATACACATGTAAGTCCACTATTGGACATCAGGGATATGACTTAAAGATAGTTGGTACCAGCGAAAATGTGTTTTGGTCTGAACAGGCTTTGTAACAGGGCCAAGGTGAGCAGTGCGTGGCAGTGTTGTATTGTGCCAAGCAATTGCTGTGAACGAAATGATAGCTGGGAAGGGTCCTGGAATTCAGTGGCTTCATGAAATGACATATCTGCCTTGAGTAACACTGTGATCTAGAATTACTGTCTATTTTTTCTGTAAGTCTTCAGTTTGACCACAACATTTTGTGCTGAGTTTATGGACGTACTGGATACATATTGTAGATTTACATTAAAGAGGTACTTTTCTGAGGCAGTTTTTAACTTAAGAATATCTTTTTGATAGAATATGCAGTTAAGGGTTTTTTTCCCCATGTTTGATAGGCCAGTGATACTTACCAACTTGAAATTGCACCAGCATCAAGTCTAGGAGGTAAAATATGTGGTTAAGAAATTTTGACAGCATGTGAGATACAAAATAGTATAGTAGAATAAGTTGCTGCAGAAGAAACGTCTGCATCAAACAACCATTACTAAGACAATAAATTTGGATCTGGAAAATATGGTGATGGTGGTGTGAAAATGTTTAGTTAACCCTTCAGGGTCTGGTTTTGATTATAGACTCATGAATCATTTACAAAAGCAGAATTATTTACAGCTCTCACACATTTCTGTAATATTTTGTTCCTCTAGGCAGTTTTATCTAATGGCTTGTTATGCTTCTGATTTTTTGTTACTAATGTAATATACCTGTACTGTCATTTTCTAGGTATTGCAACAGCCTTCTTTAAGTGAGCTAGAGTGTCTTATTACAATGCAAAAATCTGAAATCGAGCTTTTACAGGAAAAATTGAAAAAAGCAAGTCTTAACCTAGCAGAGCATGATTTGTACACTATGGATACTCTGGAAAGCAACACTATAAGGACTGGAAGAAAGCATGAGGTAGGATAGTTTTATTGTCTTGTGTATTTGTGTCTAAGTCAGGCTGGTAAAGCCAAACATTTTTGCTCAAGGGTCCAGATAATAATTTTAATATCTGTTGATGCTGCTTATAATTCTGGAAGCTCATTTGAATGGTTCTTGTGTTATCTGCCAAAGACTTGTTAAAATAGCTGTTGGGAGTAGAAGGTTTTACCTTATTAAATACTGAATAAGGGATTCTTAATTAAATGAAATATTGGAAGGATAAATTCTTTGTAGGTTTGTTAAAATGAATATTTATCAGATATTTCGTGGTGTTTATCAGAATGACCATCTTTCCCTGGAAGGAAAATGAGAGAAATATAAATGGTTATTATTATGATTTTATAAATGAAGAAGATTTTTTTTTTTCCCAAATTTGAAGTATGATGTAGTATTTCTTGTATGAAGAATGACAACAATGTTCTTTTGAAGTTTATACTTCTGACTTTTTCTTACTCTGTATACTGCTGGACTGCCTCTTTCGTGATGACTTGCTGTTAAATTTAGGCACCAGGTAACAGTAACAACTATAAACTATAGCTAATGAAATAGATCTGTGAATATTTCTACTGCTTAAATTGATTTATGAAATTAGCCGAAGTCATGATGTTTTTCAGTGTGTTCAGCCTCTTCCTCATCTAATTTTTTTTTTTTTTATTGTGATTGTATACAATATGGGAAACTCGGAAGATATTTCTGTGGCAAGGAAGCAAACAGCAACATGCTTCTGTGTGGTATAAATAGTCTACAAGGGTGGACCATCATGTTCTGCTTCCTTAGAAATCTTCTAGTTTTCCCACATTTGGTATCTCATAACATTTCCTTTGAAAACTCTATGGCTTGTTCTTTCTTAATATCCTGCACTGTTTGCTATATTTGGGAAAAGACATATTTTAGAACATTTGTTTAGGAGCATGTGGTGTTGCCTCTGTGAAAAAGTGTTTAAGAAAGGACAAAATGCTGCACATGCAGTGTAGAGTGAAGAATAGAAGGTGAGAAACGGCCCTGCAAACACCAAGGTCAGAGAAGGAGGAGAGGGAGAACGTGCTCCAAGTGCCAGAGCAGGTGTTTCCCTGCAGCGCATGGAGAGGACCACCATGGAGCAGATGTCCACACTACAGCTTGTGGAAGAGCCCACACCAGACCAGGTGGATATTACTTCATGGAAACCGCAACATGTGGAGAGGAATCTGTGCTGGAACAGGTTCTTCTGACAGGGACTGTGGCCCACGGAGGACCCACTCTGGAGCAGGTTTATCCTGAAGGACTCCAGCCTGCGGAGAGGCTCCACACTGGAGCAGGGGAAAAGTGTGAGGAGGAAAGAGTGGCCGAGGGGAGCTGTTATGGACTGACTGTAACCCCCCATTCCCCATCCCGTGGCAGTGCTCAGCAGGAGGTAGAGGAGTCAGGAATGAAGGAGTGAAATTGAACCTGGGAAGCAGGGTTGGGGAGGAGGTGGTGTTTTAATATTTTCTTTATTTCTTACTACCCAAATCTATTTTAAGTGGCAGTAACTTAATTTTTCCCAAATCGAGTCTGTCTGTGATGGTGAATGGTAAGCAGTCTCCATTTCTTTGTCTCAACCCATGAGCTTTTTCATCCTATTTTCTCTCCCTGTCCTGGTGAGGAAGGAGAGTGAGCAGTTGGGTGAGTGTTTGACCATTTGCCAAGGTTAACCCACCACACTGTCATTTCTTGTTTCCTCAGAATAATGTAAATTAGAGTACTGTGTTTGTCATAAACTGATCACTGTGTCAGGAATAAAGCAGTTACTTCCCTTGAGTAAAACAATACAAACATTTAAATCGTATTGTAGAGAATCTTCTCCTGTTTTGATATGTAGATCCTAGTCATGCTCTTTGAATACTGAGGGTTGTTTGATAGGTGCGCTTTTTCACATGTGCACGCAGTCTCTATTAAAACTTTTGGGAACTAAATTGACAGGCTACAAATCCTTTGTATTTAGGCAAGACAGTAAGGAAAATTGTAGAAACATTGTGGCCTTAGGATCACAAAATATAAAATAGAAAAGGTACTACTGCTGCATGTACGCATTTTCCCTTGCAATGAAGAGTCTTCCCATTTCCTTGTTGTTCAGTCTTTTATGACGAAAGTATTCATGACAGAAGTTACTACTGTGTGATTTGTCAGGAAGAATACGCTGGATTATACAATTCTTGTTTTACAATGGTGATCCTTTTGGCTTCACAAAGACTGTTGTGTTAACCCTTCATCCCCCCTTACATGCATCCCCCCTTATGTGCGTTCCCAGGAATTCCCACAAATAAGCATGGAATCACTTCTGATCAGAATGACGCTGCTTTGAATACTTTCTGCTCGAAAAAGCCAAAGATTTTGAAAGAAGAAATAATTGGAAAGGTGTTAAAAAGGGCCTGGGACAAAACAGAAACTTGCCATTAGGGGGATAAATTGGGATGTGTGGCCGCATAACTGTATGCTTCCACCTATGTTTGGTTCTGCAGAATGCAATGATATATAGATACATCTATAGGCTAGTGTTTTTTGTGAATTGCAGAAATTCAAATTCCTTGCCTACAGTCATACAGAGTAATAGAAACAACTTATTCTGTGAGACAGATGATATGGTGGTTAAAAGCTTTATTAAATGTGTGTGGGGGGTGTTATTTTTCTTGATACTGTTAAGCGTGTACTTAGAGGCAACTGTAACCCCCAAATTCCAGTCTCTATAGAAAGTGGTACAGCTGAGAACCGTTTTGTATGAAGACTTACAAGTCAATTGCTTGATCTTCCTAGAGCTCTTTTTGAGCTTAAAATTTGTAACTTTGTAAGTTATGTATGATTTCTGTTACCTAATTAAACTGCCATCCGTATGGCTGCTGGCCAATTTCAGTAACACAGCCCTTGGTTTTTTATAGCTAAGTTTTCCCATCGTATGATGCATTGGAGTTATAATTGTCTTTTATTGATATACATTCTATAGCATTCTTCTAAGTCTATAATGTCAAGATATTAAAAGACATGAGGTAACTTGCAGTACTGATAAAGTTCTTGTTGAAACATAGTGAATCAAGAATTTGCCATTTTTCCTCTCCAGAAAACCCCACCTGTATCTTGTCAGCCTCTGGTTCAGCTTCAGCAACATTTCTGTTTCTTCAACTGATAAAAAACATTAAGATTTCTGCCCACTGTCGTCAATGCTGTGTCCTGGCAGACATTGATCTGATCTGTGTGTGCAGAAAAGTTCTCCAAGACATTTCAGTAAGAGTTCTGGCTTACCTTGTTTGCTTTTTTTGGACTTTTTTTGGCACTCCATCCAACACAAAACCTGTTGGAAGCAAGAACGTGAATATTTCCAGCTTCGTCCTGTGGTGTCTTTCATGGTGCAGACGGGTAACAGAAGGTTGTTAGAAAGAGGCATCTTCTTTTTCTGCTTCCTATACCTCCATTAACCATTAATGTGTGTCACATCCACTTACCAGCTGTTTCTTTACATTAAATCTTCTGTCACAAAGTTTCATATGTAGTAGTATTACAAAGCCTGTTTATTTCTAGTTTTCTGCTATTTGGCTTAGTCTTTTGTAAACATGTTTTAGGGTAATTTGATGAAAAACCTTCTGTTGTTACCCTTTACTGACTTGGTTTAACATTTTTTGCTCATAAAACTGGACTTTTTCCTACTCTTAAACATTTAGGAAACATTTAAAACATTAGAATTTATATATATATTTAATACAGGTATGTATTATTAAATGTCTAAATTTACTGTCGAATTTGAGGACTGAATTAAAAATCAAATGCTTAAACCTGGCAGCAGCAGCAGCAAAGTTTGCATTTGTGACAAGGGTATTACAGATGCCATCTTCCAAACTGAGTTTTGCAGCAGCCCCAGGCAATCAAATTACAGTGTATTTTATTACACAGTCTCTTCTGTCTTGGTAGGAAAATTAAACTGTTTGCCTTCTTAGCAAAGATTGCCTTCAAACTACCTATGTGCAGCTGTAAAGCCCAGACCCAGCTCCTTCTCTCCGCAGACCTCTAGTCCGATCTCTAAACAGGTAAAAACATATTCAAACAATAGAATGTTTCTTAATGCACATCACCAATCCCACCTGTTCTCACAGGGAATTATTTCCGTGTCCATGAATAGGTAGAATTTTTGTTTATTTTTTTCCATATCTTGGCCCTGTAAAAAATTCACAGCACAATCCCAGGTAGCTATATAGAGAGTCTGTGTGTGTGTGTGTGTGTGTGTGTGTGTGTGTGTGTGTGTATATATATAAAAAGAAAAACTGTTGTGTGCTCATTGTATATGATCATCTTTGATTAAAGTAGCAAGACTATTTTACATTTTTCTGTATTTTTTTTCTCTTTTCTCCATTCCTCCGTAGTATCTCTCTACCTAGTTATTCTCAGCAGTCTGGTGTGGGTTGGCCCACTTATTTTCCTTTGTCGTCCTTCTCTTTGGCAACAAATGCAGTGCTTTGACCTTTCATTCCTGATTTCAGATAAATCATGTATTTTCAAAGTCTTCTGTATACAAACATGATGTTTAACTAGGAAACATTTCTTGAAAAATAATGCATTCTGGTGTTTTAGGAAAAATTAGTATGGGTATGCAATAATTAGGAAATGTGGAAGATAGGAGTTTTATTTAAGATCTTGGTTTTATTCAAGAGATCTGGGACTTTGGAGATGAGAGTTTTTAATATGTTGGTCTTGGGATGTTCTGCTTCAGACACCTGAAAGGTATCAGTTTCGTTTTCTGCAACGTTAAAATCTTTACTGATTAATATCAGCATCTATTAACTGAAGTAGACTTTATGATATCTCTGCCAGAATTATAAGAAAAAGATGTAAATCAGTAATCTTACTATTTCAAAGACAATATACACTGACAATATAAAACCATGAATTTGGAAATACTGTTTTAAATGTTCATTAAAGTGTCATTCTAGTTTCTTCTGTCTTATAAAGGAACTGACATGAATATACAAAATATGTCCATTTGACATTCAGATTTTAAATTCTTTGCAGATGTTAGTTTTGGTTTGGGTTTTTGGGGGGTTTTTTGTTTGTTTTTTTCATCTCATTCAGGCACATTCCAGAAGCAAAAGAAACCCAAAGCCAAATGACAAAAGCACCTTGGCACTATCTAAATTCTTAAATATGTCATATTATTATTTTCTGATATTTCATGATACTATTTTTTTCTCCTTTTTGGAAACCTGTACAATTTGAAGTGGAAGTGTGGTATACAGTGTCTTGTAAACATTTAATACTGGAAGGTAATGGTCAAAGAAAAAAATGCCAGTTGCTAATTAAGATTCTCTTTAAGTTTAAATTAATTTAAGGGAATTGTAAAAGTCTTGAAATACATAGTATTCAAGAAGACTTTATCCTGAATTCCTTTCATTGTGAATCAGTTACTTTACAGTGAAAATGGCAGCATGCAACAACAATAATCACAATTATTCTTAAATTTTTGTTTGCCTATATGTGTTTATGTAATAGCATTTTACCTTATAGGTATTAAGTGCGTGTTAGTATTTCTCTGTCCTTAACCAAAGTTATTCAGAAAATCAGAAAGTCTAATTTGATGAGGTCTTTCTTTGCCATAAGGACATATGACATAGAATGAACAAGAAAGCTGCCCAGTTTAAGTGTTACTTTCGCATATTCTTTCTCCAGATTGCTATATGAAGCTGTACATAATATAAACACATATTCTTGTCTCTAGTTAGTCACATTATAGTTAATGACCATATGGTCATTATGGTATAAGATCTACTGTCTGTTGTATTTATATTCCTCAAGCATATTGTTCCTTCAACTTCACAGTGTGTTAAACTATTTCAAAGGGAAAAAAATCCTTTCCCTCTTGTTTCTGGTTGTCCTATCAAGTGTAACCTTGGACCCTTATAGAGCAATTAGACCAGCCTCTATCCCCTCCTTTGTAATGAGGTTTCTTGCATTTCTGAGTCTATAACCCTTTAGTCTTCCCTAATGGGACATCATTATTCTGAAAGAAACAATGTAAATGTAAATGAATATTCTCATTAACGAGTCACAGAGAAACCTTTAGTGGTAGCACTGTGGTAATTCTGCTTGTTATTTCTCTGGTATTCCATGCAGATTTTTTTTTTTATAATTCATTATTAGTATTCAAAATTACTTCTTCTTTAATTCTGCATGTCTTTCATAATCCAGTGTTCCAACTAGTTCAACCATGTCCTTGTTTTATTCTCCAGGAACCACCTGTGAAACGTTCAAGGTCTCTGTCCCCAAAGAGCCTTTTTAGAGAGTCAGAGGAGCTAAGGAAGCTTAAAATAGCTGAAAGGAAGATTGAAAACTTAGAGAAGACACTACAGCTAAAGGTAAACATTAAAAAAATAATTAAAAAAACCCTTCTAGCTATAAGCTTGCATAGATAAAGATATACCAAAATAAACAGACATTTTAAAAATGCAAAATGCACATATTGTTATGGACTGTAAGTGTGTTAGCATAAGAGAGCACTCTCTGTTAGTTTGCCTTTTTCCTTTATGGCTAGGAATTTTGTGTTGGTACTCCTGCAGTCCTATGGAAGCCTAATTCAAGCTGTGCTTGTTAAATACATTTTCAAAGTTTGTGTCTGAGCATATATATTCTGAGAAATTCATGTATTCATATAGAAATAAAGTGAAGAGAAAGTACAAAGAAAATTTCTTTTTTTTGTATATGAAGCCAGTATTTTAAAATGCTGAAGTCAATTACTTGGAACAGATTTACCCCTTGTACTGTTAGAAGTTATGGCCCAGAAGTTGTTCTTCTAACAAATGCTGTAAAAAAAACCCAACAAATACACACACACACCCTTGGTAGAAAAGCTTAATTGAGCATGTATTGCAATTCCCCATTTTGTCCCCGTTTTATAGATTTTTGTTGGTTTGGGGTTTTTACTTCAAAAATAGTACTTTTGGAATGACCTATTGGTTTCAAATTGCACCTCAGAATGCAAAACCTGAACCCTGAGTCATATTTTCTTAAACATTTGTAATTCGCCCCTTTCCCCCTTTTCTTTCCCCCCTTTTCTTTCCCCCCTTTCTCTCCCCCTTTCCCCCCTTTCTTTCCCCCCTTTCTTTCCTCCCTTTCTTTCCCCCCCCAACTTTTTTTTTTTTTTTTGGTTGCTTATATTTGTTCAGAGTTATGGAAAGATATTTTTAGTATATGAAGCCTAAAGCAGAACTGCTTATATTGAATATGCTGTGATAAATGTCAGGTAAGTGAAAAAATCTGGCAAGCCCTACAAACCATATTCCTGAGCTCCTGCCTCATGCAAAAAGACACTCATATGTGATAAGTCAATTTTAGAAAAAATGTGAGTGGGAATTATGTTTTAGCACAAATGCAAAAGTTCATCACTCTGTATACTTGAGAGAGTTTAATGTAGTGTCTTAGCACATGTAGAGTTATATGAACAGGAAAGATGGCTTAGACTTCAAATTCAGTCTTACAGGCCATCTTGCTCTTTGTTCCTAGGAGTCAGAAGATTAATTTGTTTTGTTTTTTCTCTCTGTTGAGAAACGTAAGGCATGTCCTACCACCTCTACCTGAGAACTGGCCTTTGGCAGGCCTTCTGTTTGTTACTCTTAGTTTGCCTGCCAGAGGCTGATGCCACAGATTATTCTGGCACTGTGGACTACAGCTGCTCCGCCCTTGGCAGCAAAGCTCACGCATCAGTGTTTATGGTTGTTGCCTTAAATGATAGGGACTTCCACATTTCTTTGTGTTTTCTTCTGCAAAGAGGAGTGAAGAGAAGCACTCTGATTTTCTAAGCAGATACAGAAGAGAAAGGATTGTTATTCTCTCTGCATGACCTCATAACATAATTTTTACCATTTGCCATACTGCCATTGTAATTTTTTTCCGTTTCATCTTAAAAGCATAATTTAGGAATCTGTGCAGTTTTATTATGTTGCAAGTGTGGGATCTCTATTTATCACAGCAGTTAATCCATGAGGTCTTTAAGGGCTAAGTCTTATATCTCCCCTTGAAACTGAATATATGAACTTCTTGCATTTTCTCCAGGAAACCTACTTGGCTTCTTTTGCAGAATGCTTTAATTGATTGAAAAGAAGCTGTAGAGGCCCAGATCAACGTATTAAACACTTTTGTGGCACTGCATTCATAATTCAGTGAGGCTATGGCCAGCATGATGGTGAACTCAGCTGTCGTAACACTAACATCAGAATAATTCTATCGGTATTGTATCATTGCTTGATATTAGCCTCCTCTCAGGCATTGCTTCCAACAATTTTCAACATTTTCAAAACTGGCACTTCCATTGTTGCCTCCTCGAGCGAAGTGTTGACCATATGATTACTTGAAATATACTTGCTCAGAAAAATGCTTGCTCTGTCAATAAACATACTGATAATGCATATTGTGAAGATGAAATTGTGACTTAATCCATCAGTCCTTCTGCAGAATTGGTAACAATTGAAAAAAAAGACTAACAGCTTTATTTATGGGGTTTTCAGGAACAGGAATACTTGATGCCCCAGTTGATATTACAAAGGAACAGAGAAGGGGGCAAGGTCCCATTCATAGGATTTTCCAGTTCTCCTCAGCTGACTGATTTCTGGCCAAGGGAAGTTGGCTTTTACTGTCTTTATCGCTAATATAAATAGGGTAATCATGTAAATTCAGAGTGTCCATAGTTTTGGTACAGATTCGGCTTCATTTTGCACTCCAGGACATACTAAAAAGTAACAGAGCATGCCTGATTTCATCCTTGTTTAGGGAAGAGATTGTAAAAGTAAATAAGAATATTTCATGGATTTTGAATAACAAATTATGAAGCTGGTACTTAGAATGGTCCAAAGCTTAAGTACATCAATCTACTGTTGGTCTTTAAGAAGGGGGTAGGAGTTTCGTTGCCGAGAGTTAGATATTTGATACAAACTAAGAATATGTTCTCTTCTCCTATATTATGTTTCTAGAACTGTGATCCCTGGTGTAGCCTAGAGGAGATCTTCTGGCTTTAACTGTAAAGTTTTCAAAAGCAATAGGAGTTCTTTGCTTTGAGTTTTCTCACCCTTTGTGTTTAAAGTTCTAAAATTTTGGAGAGAATTAGCACTAGAATATGTAGATCAGTCTTTAGGGCCGCTTTAATACTTGTTTATGTGAGTGAGGGCACGCTGTTATATTTTGTTTAGATTTCATGTATAGTCCTGTTCCATGTATGGTGTTCAGATGCCGAAAATATATTAATAATGTGGCTTTTCCACATACCTACTTGTGGAAAAAAACTATTTTTGTAATGGTCAGGTTCCTCACTTCTTATCAGCCTAAGAAGAGTAGTCAAAGAATTGAATCAGTATATTTTTTAATTCCATTTTAGTTCAATTTTTAGTGTAACAGATTTTGAAGTAGTGATTAGAATATTTTGATTTGTCTAAGCTGCCTGCAAATAGCAAAATGACTTTTTTTCACAGTCAGTTGGGTTCTTCCTCCTGCAGATTGGACTTCGTCTTTTTGTCTTTCATTACTGCATGGGAGGTACTATAGAATGATACAGGAGAGCTGGAGAATAACCTGGAAATCCAGCACTACTAGAAATGGTTGTTCTGTCCTGTTTCTCTCAATATATAGAAAACTGTATACAAGACAGTTAATTATTAAAAAATATAACATAATTCAATCAGAGAGAGATGGAACTAACTGAGATTATGAGAATTACAATCTAAATTTAAAGTTCTGAAGTGCTTAATAGTTCAATAAAAGAGAGTGATTAGGACAGTTAATTGTCTAATTTCTGTTTCTGCGACAGCAGAGCAACTGATAAGGGAAGGGAATTACTAATGGAATGGATAATGGAACAGGTAAGCAGTAATGAAAAATGTAGATTCATAAATAGGAAAGGCCAAATTCTACACTTGGTTGCATGTCTGAAAGGGCATTGACACTAACAAAGTTCTGAGGATTTATGCTGAAGACATTATTTTCCAGTACCTTGCCAGAGTTGATCCGTTTTCACTAGCAATGTCAAACAATCTCAGAATAATGATTTCATGGACTTCTTTTGAAAACACAGCATCTGTAATTGGATTCTCATAAAAATTTCCTGTTGTAGTGTCAAGCAAAGCTTGATAATAGTCTCTATGTCCTTTGCCATAAATTTATCTTGCTATTTGTTTGATTGTTTTTAATAACATTTTAGTAGTTATATGAGCTACTTTAAAACACTCAAAAGTACTTTCTAAGCAATTCTAAATTTATAAATGTATCTGGTTTAGAGATTGTTTCAGGAAAAAACCCACTGCTTTGGAAAAGTATTTAATGGTAAGGTCACTTTGGTACCTGCTTTTATTCCTAAATCTGCTTTGTGTGTTGCCTGAGTTACTTCCAGAAAACTTCTGGAGTTTTGTATATAGTAGCATCTGAAATTTTAGCTGGTATCTTTCAGCTTTGTTTATGAGTCGTGAAAGCTAAGCTACATCTTAGAAGCCAAGCTTAGTCTAGGTACTTAGTAGTTAGCACTACAGTAGAAACTCTTGCTATGTTTTTACAGTGGGATTTAAATTTTACTGCTTACAGCTCTGACTATTGGTATATCTTATTTATTGACTAAAGCTGAAAAGCCCTCCTTGCGTGTAAGCAGTAAATGCATGCAAATAAAGTAATTGTGATTTACTCAGATATTAAGGAACATATTCTGTAGTTGCTCTACAAGCAGAGCTCCCTTTGAACTGGAAATGAAGCTCTGAGGGCCAATTTTACTACAGAATAATGTCTGGTGAAGTCTTTACAGCTCTATGCCAGAATTTGACTGCTTTATACTGTGGAATGTCCTCTTCTTAATATTCATTTTTTTTGGAGCACAGTATTGTCACTTAGGAAAATCTTATGTTAAACTTGCATGATGTTATCCGGTAATATAAATCGACGTATATCTTACTTTTTGTTCTGTAAAAAAAGTACATTTTTTCATATGGTTTTGATTATATAAAAGCTATTGCAAAATTTGTTTTTATTTCTTGTTTGTTACATACCAGAGGACAAAGTCTAGATGTTGCAGGTTTATATATATTTACAGAAATAAATTAATACATGAGGAAATCCTGAGGCCATTTAAATTTAGGTTTTTTTGACATGTACCTCAGTGTGGCCTCGGAAATACATAGATTAGTTTTCCATGGGAAAAAAAAAAAAGAAAAAAATATTTTGGAGGAAAAGATAGTGCCAACAATCCTTTTTCAGTCTATGTATTTTTAGGTGTATTCGGCCAATGTATTCGCAAGAAGAAGACTGGCATTTTGGTAGTAAATTTTTTAAAACTTCTCAGCAGCATGGAAAAAAAATTAAATTTTGCCAAATTAGCAGAATTTGCTGAAGTAGCAATAAGAAAAATTGTTATTTTAGCAATTGTGATTCCTGATCTTTCTATTTAGATTTCTGAGGCTCTTAACAGTTACTCAAACAGAATCTTTGTTTCATGTGATCTGTGTGAAAGTTTCTTACATTTTGACCAACTCTAGTTTTGTTTTTCTGGTGCTTTACAGACTCGAGAAACTGATGAGCTAAGAGCAGCCCATGAAAAACGCAAAGAGAGGCTGCAGATGTTACAGACCAACTACAGAGCACTAAAAGAGCAGTTAAAGCAGTGGGAAGAGGGTGATAGCAGGTAAGTTACATAGCTCATTAAAAACATTTCTCTTACATGAGAAATATGAACAGAAGTATTATACAGGTATTCAAAAGAGAGTTTGATTTGAAGGCAGAAGCTACTATGTGGTGATCAAGACTTTATAAAGCAGAATACATGGCATACCCCTATATGAGAAAAATTACAGTTGAAACAAAGGGTAAAATGTATTGAGCTGACACCTTGACTTATTTTATTTAGGATCTCATTTTGAGCCTGAGTACTGGACAAAGGTCTGCTAGAGCTGCTTATTTATGCTTGTCTAATTCCCCAGTCGATTAATTTGTTGACTGTGTATGTTTTAGATTTTCTATAATAGAACAATTCCTCCTTATGTTTCAAATAGTTTTAAAAAATAATTTTATTCATTAAACAATACAGAAATAACTCTCTAACATTTAGTGATTCAGACATTAACTGAAGCTGATCCTAAAATCCCCTTCTTAATAGGGAAAAAAAGAGTATTTGCATGAAAAGAGTATTTTCATCTGTTAAATGATCATAAAATCAATAATTTCTGAACATTCTATAAAAATATTGCAGCAATGTATCTTTATTAATGGAAAGAAGAAAGACTCTACCACATCAAAATTTAAACAGCAAATATTCTCTCTACATTTCTCCCTTAAATTCTATACAGAACAGTTAAAAATTTATGGAGAAATTCTTTTTTTTTAAGTCCTTAGCAGAGAGTTAGAATTTTTTGGTAAACAGACACATTTGGAGGTATGAAGACATTTCTCATCACTGCAATTATCAGACACTGCTGAGGTACAGTTTTTCAGGCCCTGTTTCAAGAAAGTAATTTGAGCAGGTCCTTACGTTCTGGTGGCTTTAGTAGGACTTCAGCATCCACCTACAGTTTAGTAAACACATATGTGTTTTACTAAAAATAATTCTTTTTGTAATTAGAGCAATACTGACTAATCTTGACACAAACTTTGTAACTCTTTCTAACTGAAAAGAGAGTCACAGAAATTGCTGCAAAACTGGTAGCCGTTGAGAGAGTTCAGTGTGACATAAAGGGTCCTAATGTGAATGATAAACTGTCCCTCATATATAACTAATGCTTTGGCCTATCTGAGTAGATTTGCATTGCTTTGTAATGCTATGGCATTTCCTTAAGAACAGTTTGTCTTTTAAAAAGGAAAAAAAAGCGTGGATGAAAATAACGGTAAGGTACAAATCTGCTACACGCATTGGTAGTGCAGGAAGATTTTTTGAAATATCAAAGCATAAATAATGAATAGATTTGTTTAAATTAGAATGAAAAGATTTTGTTTATTTAGGAAAAATATGAATGAGTTTATCTTCTAGCTCACTGTTGTAAATTCAGTGCAAGTTGGAAACAACTGAAATCTACTGGATAATAGTTACTTTATGCAATGAAATTATTCTGTGTCTAAGCTAAGTAGGCATTCATGGTCCACAGAGAGGCCAAGGCTCAAAAGATACAAAAATTCATCCTAGATAAAGACAGTAAAATCAAACTTGTTATACAGTGAAGCAGGGAGTGTTCTGGTTCTGGTAGTTCAAAAAATAAAGGAAGAAAAGAAAAGGGAGAGAGAAACAAAAGCAACCTCTGTTTCTGTTTAAAATAAATGAGACCATCTTGTGTCCTGACAGGAATGTATTTGGGAAAACTAGCTATTGGGGAAAGTGTAATATTAAATCTTGATTCACTCCTCTGATTTTTTTCATCTATAATTAAGATGAGCTGAAAATTACAGGGTTTTGATCATTTTTGTCATCAGAACAGAATTGTATAAAGCCATCATACTGAAAGGGGTTTGTTTTTCCTTTTTAATATGCTTGGACAAAGGAAAGTAGCCAAGACACAAATAAAAATGGTCTATAAATGGTTATACCTTACACTGTTGTTCTGGTATCTCAAAAACCTTTATATTGCTGGTGTAATGTAAATTGTGCATTAAGAACTCAGTATCGGGTACTTACGTAGCACTTCTGATCCTCTGTAAGTGATGGAGGACACCATTCTTTCCGATTCTTCATAGATTAGAGTCTGTTATCGAGATGGCAGCTGATGGGACCTAATCCACCTGTCAGTGTACATACAGCTTCCACTGACATACGTGACTGCAAAGATGATGGGGGCCTTATGAGGTTACCACGTTCTCTGAGAGTTTATTTCTATGCTCAGTAGGAATTTAAATTGCAGGGAGTTTTATATTAATTTTATAAAGGATTTTTTTAAATACAATTTTTATCTTTTGCATTATTGAAATACATAAAAATATTTTAATGACAGAAAAACTGTTAAATATTTTCATTTTCTTTTTCTGTGCATCTAAATTCAGTATGCTTTTTCCTAATGCATCATCTTATCCATTCATAGCTTATTATTTCATTAGACAGTAGGTCAACAGTTTGATTTAGAGTGGGCATTAGTGGAACTTCCAGATTGCTTTGCAGGGGCATTAAGGGAGCTGGAGGCTCTCCCATTTTTTTGCAAGAGATTGTGTGATGTTTTCACCTTCTGCTTTCTCATACCAGTGTTGTAAGGAATGTTGACAGAGTGAATGCAGGTGATACTGCTCTGCCACAGGTTAGCTGAGAGCCATGGTACCATACTAGCACTATTTCTGTCTGAAACTATGTAATTGAACTTTTCTATAATACCACATTTAAGGTTTCATGCCTCACAGAATGTATACATCATACAAGATTTCTATTCAGATGCCACAGTTTAAAATTTGTGTTTTCTGAAAGCAAGGATGCTTTTATTCTTGTGGTCCTAAAGCATGTAGATAGTTGAAAACAAACAACCTCTTTTTACTCATAAACAGGATTGAAAGTAGTAAAAGCAGATATGAGCATGCAGACCCCCATCAGCTTTGTCAAGAGGATTCTGATGCTGTGTGGAATGAACTGGCTTTTTTCAAAAGGGAACACAAGAAGCTGTTGATTGAAAAGTGAGTTTGTTTCTTAAATGGTGTTTACATAAAGAAACATTCTGCTGTTTTTTCTGAAGGTAGTGCTTTGCAGGCAACATTAGAGGAATTCCTTGCAAAATTCCAAAATAAAACCATCTTCTACCAAAAGCAGAAAAGGAAAACATCAGCTCTTTTTTTTTTCCTTTTTTTTTTTTCCTCTTAAATCAATGACAAGTTACAAGTTTGCTAGCACTAACAGAAACTGTATTCCATGATCTAGGGATTGTGTTAATTAATGTGGCTCTCATCTGTTGGAGGTGTCGCTCTTCATTAGCCTGTATTTTACACACTGCCGTGCTTCATTTTTGGAATGAGGTGGTGAGGGGATAACCTAGCCAGCCATCCTTGTTTGATCTCTGTGATACATACGCAATGCAGAATGCCTCAGCTCTCTTGGTTCCCTGCCCTGTCCTGCTAATCCCAGCTGAGCTCATTATGGTGTAGCCTTGCTGCTACTCCTGGAGCCAGAGCTGTCCAAGCTAATTACTGGTAGCAGCAGAGCTGCCTGTTAAGGGTCTGGTGTGGATCTGCTAACATGGTCCTTGGTAGTGACCTGCAAAAAGCACGAGGGAGTTGCTCTCTTTCTTGCTGTGCACAGCCTGTCCTTTGGGTTTAGTGCTGATCCCTTCACACAGCTCTTTTAGCTGTAGTAAGTGTAAAACTTGGTGAAGGAAACTCTTACTTTAGAAAACATACAGTTTGCTGCTTTGATCTCATAATTCATAGGCTATTATACTCAGCCAGGCAAAGTAAGAAAATGTCCTTTTATACTAGACAAAAGGAAGTTAGTATGGTATAATTACCCCTTTGCTGGTGTTTAACACTTTCTTTAAGTCAAGTTGATTTTTTTTTTTTAATTTAAGAATCAAGACATCGTAGAAACTTTTATTCAGACTTTGGTTTTGTCAGCATTAAAGAAAATGTGTTTTCCCAATGGGTCCCAATGTAAACTGATTTTGTGGAGATACCATGAAGGCTGCTATCACAGAATTTCAACAGCAGCAGATTGTTTTGTAGTATGTAAGTCCTTGTGTTGCCCATAAGCTGCTTTAGCGTATTACATACAATATCGCCAGTAGCTGTGTTGCATGGGGTATTCTTATATCTGCCAGTTACAATGGTGTGCCTGTTCTTGTCGCTTCATTGTTGCATCTTTGTTTGCTGTTTTGAAACTATCACAATGAATTATCAGATGTACTTCTTTTGTTTATTTTTATGTAGGAAAGAGCACTTTCTTGCCATACATGTAACTGCAGTTGTAATTCTCCTTCCATCACTAATTAACACATACGCCACAGGCAGCAGTAACTCAGGAGCAATAACATAAGCCTCTCCTTTTCACACAAAGCCATGAGAGAGAGATTGCATACATATTGTGCACACACTGAAACTTGGACTGTTTTTCTAGAGCTCCTGTGCAGTCACTTTATGGGGAACACCCTTAATGCCTGGTACATTGCAGATCAGTGGCCTTGGCTAGATTGTGGTGAAGTGGCATGAGCGAACAGTTCAGCTCTCAGAAATACAGAATTTTTAAGTCAAAATGAGTTTTTAAAATTCTGTATAGTACTTAGTAAGAAGCCAGTGCACCATTGTGATCAAGGTGAACACCTTGTGTGGCTTTAGGTGCTTTTTACTCCTTATGGGCAATGTAGCTTATTGTTACTTGAAGTAAGGAAGTAATGAATACATAACTCCTGTGTTTTTTGTATCTGTCTTCAACATCTGTCTCTAATAATGACTGTCTTTAATTTGTTGAAGCAAGTCAGCATTCCAAGATAGGAGCTCATTTTCCTAAGAAAGTCAATACTAAATTTAGTATACTTTTTAGATCTGCAGATAGGGCTTCTTTATATTGCATATATTCTTTCTTAAGCTCTGTGGATAAAGGACATGGTCTGCAGAGTTGTACCAATTACTTATATGTGTGATTTTACAAGCAGTGTAAGTAAATGAGGTTAGCCCATAGTTTTTGTGGATGCATTTAATTTGATAGACCCTGCTGATTGTTAGCTTAAGTTGATTTAGAACATGCAGAAGCCTAATCCAATGCAGCATTGCTTAAAGAACGGTGTCTGTGTAGGGATTTTATTTTGGTTTGTCTGTTTTAACTTCAAATATGTGTAATTTCTGTCTGTGAATATACCAGAGAGTGAATTTTAGGAAAACAGGATTATTTGTTGTTGTTTGTTTATTTGTTTTACCTGTATGGAAGATTTTCCTTCCTTCCCTCCTTCTATCCCTCCTTCCTTCCCTCCTTCCTTCCATCCTTTCTTCCCTCCCTCCCTCCCTCTCCTCACCCCCCCACCCCCCGCCTTCTTTCCAGAGGTAGAACAAGTATGTAAGATGTCTTTAACTTGCACATACATTGCTCTGAAAATAGATGGATAATAAATAAAGTATAGGGTAAAACCAAGGAAAGCCTGTTGATGCATGTCCCAGGCTCCAAAATGCAGTCATGACCAATATTAGCACACTGTAAACAATTAGTTTGCAAGTTATGAAATCTGGTTTTAAGTCAGGAAAAACTGAAGTGCTTGGGAGGTCACTTGTTCTGGTGGTGCCTAATTCCAAATCCTGTTGGAGTTGGTGAAAAGACTTTGTGTCAGCCACCACTTTCTGTCAGGTCCTTTCTTTTATAGTTTTCTTCTCATCACAGGCCAGGATTGCTTTGACTTTCATGTAAGCTATTAAACACTATGCACCTTTCAAGCTGGACACTCACACACAAACAAATGTAGGGTTTAGGAGTTAAATTTAAGCAACTCTTTCTTAAAATAGATGAAGTTTTCTGTTTTCATGAAATTCAGAATATCTAATGTCAGTTATTTTTTGGTGAATGTTGATGCAGGATGCATGGCATTGTTACTACCATTTTTTTACTTTTTGATTAGTAAAGAATAGTATGTGCATGTTGTATTACTTTGTAATTAATAATGGAAGATGTTTCAGAGCCATGGGCTGCATCCTCTCCATGATTAATGATGTATAAATTTGAGCCCTTTGTGCATATAAAAGAAAGTATCTCTATATTGTAACAATTCCGTACTACATCAGTAAAATATAATAATCAGTAAACTGTGATGATTCAGTGTGTGCTAAATGCTTTATGCATATATTTCTCTTGGATTTCCCAACATTCCCCTGGAAGGAAGAGGAATTTTTTTGCTATTAATATGATTTATCCTTATAATAAGTACATTACAGAATAATTATTCTCTGACTTTATAGAAACTGGGTTTAGTAATAGTTTTACCTGACTTCTTTATTAAGCATCCTCCCCCACTATTTACTCTTTCACAAAGAATATCAAATTATATTCAGCGATGTATAGGTTGAATGAAATAGATTGAAAGATTGAATAGATTGAAAACTGCATGTTTAATTTTATGAGTTATAAAATGTCATTTTTTAAATTCTCTATTATTAAAACAAAACAAAAAAAAGTCCAAAATTTAAGTTCACTTTGAGATCTGAACCAGTAGTTAAGAAAATAGTCTAACTTTTAAGCCCTCACAACTCATAGTCTTAAGAATTCCTATAGCAGCTACCAGCTAAGCTCATGCCAAAACCGAAGAGTTACAAACAGGAAAAGAGGTAGCTGAAATAAATTCCCTAAGTATTCTTCCAAGTGTTTATTAATGCTAATGGCCAAGTGAAAACAATTCCACAGCTCTGCTAGGATGTCCCATTTTGATCTTCTCACGTGGGTCATATTCCCTGTGAAGTATGCAGTACCTGTATTATGCTGCAGTCATTTCCTGTTAAGTACCATGTTATTGTAGACTACAGAAGCAGCTATTGTTTTTATGTTCATGTTCTGTGTTAAGAAAAACATGGGATTTGATCACCTTTTCTCCTCCTTAAGCAAACAGAAAAACATAGTAGTATTCAAAAAGTAGTTAACACTTGGCTGAGGAGGAGAGTGACCCATGCTTGTATAAATATATTTTTATTTGAGCTGCATGAAACTGCTGAAAACTTGCAAGAGAAAGATCTAGTAACATAAAAAATTTGAAATTTCTTTTATTCAGCTGTGCAACATCAGTGCTTTCAGATTCAGCATCTTGCAGCTGCATAGAACTGGAGTATCTTCAATGTAAATAGGCATATCCTTTTACAGATAGATAGATATATTTTTATAGATACATATATACAAACATACAGCTATATATAAATCTAGTACAGTTCTCAGGTTTTATATAGATTATTTTTAATCTTGGCTATTAAGTGCTAAATGTTGTCTTACTTTCTATAGAATTATATTGACAGATACGTCCTTCGACATTTTCTTCCCACATTAGTCAGATACATCTTTGTATCTATATTATTTGAATTTTGCTGAAACTCAGGGTAAATTAGTATATAGCATGTCCAATTAAACTGCTACTTGATTGCAAGCTAGCCAATTTAAACTACTTTGGCATTTCCATATTAAATTCTTGTTTGCTAGAGTATAGGGATATGCCATCCCTTTGGCCTTTATGTACAGACTTTGGAAAGGTATAGATGACTGTATATAAACTTTTGTAGGAGCTTTATGATTTTACATCTTTTGTTCTGGATTACTTTGTAGGAGATCTTATAATTGATACCAGCAACACTGAATTATTTGACATAGTACATTCTTTGACATAAGACATTATGACATAAGCCATTATCTTCACAGCTAACTGGAAATTGGTTGTCTGTATGGTATGGTCATATGCAGCTTGTGAAAAGGAGGTAACATTTATGAAGTGAAAGAGATAGCCACATCATTCAGAGAACCTTTGGTAGTCATTCTTCTCTCTGAGTGCCTGGGTAGCTGTGCATGTCCCCAGTGCAGGAAATCTGCTCTGGATCTTTGAAGCATGTGGAATCACTGCAAGCTCAGTAGCATCCTTACTTTGCTACAGCAGCTGTTTGATAAAGGTTTCTTACTAGCTCTGCTTTTTTAGGAAAACAAGACCTCATGATTTCTGCTTTCCTTATTCTTTGTAGAGTCAAACCAACTGTTCTATAATCTGTGTAGTGGTCTCTCACCAGCCAGCTGGCAGGAACCTAACTTGGGACCAGCAACAGCATGTGATGCCTCTTGCCTTTTCTAGCTATCAGAATGGGTATGGTGGAGGAAAGCTGAATTTACTGTCCTGGAATGGCGCAGTAAGAAATACAAACCTAGGCTTTTTTAGTTCCTCTGTTTCTTGAACGTGTTTTTTTTTTTCTTCTTTTTTTCTAGAGACCCTGCTGAAAAAATGCAGTTTTGGTCACCTTGACAGGCTCTTTGGCTAAACAGCAAATACCTGGTCATCAGGAACTTTTAGTTTTTAAACCTCCATTGTTGTGTGCAATGTCCAAATACCACAGTATTTTTCTTCTTTGTTCTCTTGATAGCTACGTTGTTGTACCAAATTAATTTGGAACAAAGTGCATTTATGCTACATCAGTGTTAAAAAGTGTCACCTACAGACTATAACCCTTCTGACAAATGTACTATCTCTGTAAAGTAATCTTTCTGTTCTTCAGTTTTAGGAGTGCTGGGACATAGCAGGCTTCTTAATGGAAAATACTTAAATTTAATAGCTCAGGGCTCTTGTTTACTTTTTATTGCAATTAGTAATTCTATTCTGCAAAACCAAATATAATATAGTTAAAATAATGATGTATTTATTTAGGTTTTAGATGGATTAAAAGATTGCTAAATCTAAAATACCACCACTCGTTCTACTGAAAAAGATAAGAGCTTAGATTCTGCAGTTCATGTTAGGGGGTTCTGACAAAGGTGCATGCTCACTGACTGGACTGAACATTGCTCAGTGGAAATGATGGTCAGACTCAAGTGTGAGAACTGGAAACAGTGCAGTTGTTGACTAAAACCACTACAAATAATTTAAAATGTAAGAAAACAGCAGCATTAGTTGTACTACAGGGTGCAATTTTTAAAAGACATTTTTAAAGGACCAAAGTCAGAACTGTAAATGCCACATGAAGTCATTTAGGGGCTTTTGCATAATTAACTCACGTGGCTTGTTTTGTGAAGAGAATTGTTTTGTCTTTTTTAGCAAGCTTCCAGTTACATTTTCACAGGGCACTGTGTCAGCCAACTCAAACAAATATTGTTGTTTTCCAGTAAGAGTGATCTGTCAGGGATGAGGAGATTAATTGTTAAGTTTCTCTCTAGAACTTTTCTTACCTGTGTCCACCAGATCTTGTAATTTCCTGCATCTTGGCTAACACAAATTTGGGGGCTTGCTGTGTTTTTGGAAATCAGATGTGTTGATGTTTTTTCTTTGTTCTTCCATATTTAATCAGACTTTTCTTGTTTGCAGGTATTTGTTCAAAATCCAAGTAGCAGATGTTTGTTAAAAATCTGAGTAGTATTATCAAGTCTCCTTAAGCAGCCTGTAGTACTTCAGTGCCTTCTCATACGTGATGAGACTGTGTCATACTGAAAACACGTAGTCATGCCATTAAACATTCTTCCGTAATGCATAAGCAGGAAAAGGCAGAATTAAAGCTGCATTAATGATAAAATTTGGGCATTGTCAGGGACAAGAATAGCAGAGAGATGTTGGAGAAAGGTAGGGACTCTTAAGTTAGCTTCCTTTTGTATTGCTTGCACAGAAGTATTGCTTGCCTTGCTATTGAATCACAGTGATTTCTTTAGATTATCTGAATGTTACAGAAATGAAATACTGTACTGTTGGTAAGCATGCTGCTTGTGAGAGTGCTTTTTCTTGTCTCTATTGCCTAGATGAAAGTTAGTCATCATTTAGGTGGAAATGTATGATTTATCAGCCTACAGATATATATGTATATATAAAAATAAGGAAGTACTAAGTGTGTCTTGTTAAACTGTACGGAATGTTCATAGTAAGAAGCCTATGACCCTAAAATCTATAACACCAAAGTACACCAAAGCTGGTAACATAAGCTGTCAGGCTGCTACATTAAGAGAGCAATGAGGGAGTAATGAATATAGGTTTCTCTTCAACACTTCCTGTGGAGTTCCTGGGAATTCTGGTAAGGGCAGCACTGCTTGGTGCTTTCTGGTGACATCTGAATTTAGCATACAATGCTAGTTTTCTGTTTTCCTTGTGTAGTACTGATTTTGGAAGGCAAATAGCAAATTTTCAAGTTTAGATATATCTCAGCTTTGCTAATAGCATATGGAACTTCAAGAACTGAATTTTGCAAGGAAGTAGAGACTTTAAGTTCCTTCAAAGACTGCAAATAATATTTTACAATGAAAATTATTAAGCAATGTTTATGCATTCTTGCCCTATCTCTTGAACTCTTTCTTAAAGTGTACAGTTCTAGAATTTCAGAAAATCAGATGTGGAGCCAAGTGGACCTTTATTGTGGCCCAGCATGATCTTTGTGATGAGCTACTTGGTTCTTTTTTGCTGCATGAGGCAGAAAATGCATATACATACAAAACTTTAACCTGTCTTAATGTTTTTGGATCTTTTTCTAATTTGTAAAAAATTCAGAATGCGTGTTCTAAGAAGTATTGTTGTATTTGCTTTTTTCAAACGCAATCACATGAGAATAAGCATGGAATCTTCCAAATTTTCCTAAAACTCAAATATTTCAATGTAAGAAATAATTTAAGAAATTTATTTGCAACCTTACTTTGCATTATTGGAAACCAGCTCCTTACTAAAAACAGGCTCTAGGTAATAGAGACTTTTGTGTGTTCGTCATCTGAGGTTTATGTAAAGGTTAAAAGCACTGATGTGACAGTAAAGCTCTCTTGATATTCATGTAGTGGACTTGTCACCCTATGTGCTTCTCTGAGCTGCATTGATTACACTGGTACCCCAGTCATGGCATTTCAGGTTGAATCCTTTCTAAACTAACTAGAGATAAACATTGTTTATGAGGATGTTCTGATGATCTTGTTACAAAGGAATGAAAAAATTCAAATTAAAATAATGAGCATAATTCACACAATGTAACGATTTTTTTAAACAGCTTTTGATCAGTCAGCTGGGTTTTGTGCTACAGTAAAACAAATAAACTACTAAATGGTAGATAAAATTTTAGGCATAGGTTTCTACCATCCTTTTGCAAGCTAAAGGTTATGCTGCCTGTTGAAACTATTTTAGTCACTAGTCACTAGCGCATCTTTGGTTTTTGAGCGACTATTAATTTGAAATATATCTCAAAACTCATTCTTGACAACTATGACATTGTTCACTTTTTTGTTACGTGAACAGACATTGGATTGGTGTGGGGGGAGTTGCTTTTATCCTTTTCCATTCCCGAGTGTGCGTTGTAAATCAGAGAGACTTTACTTAGCACCAACAGATACCGCTTCCTGCAATTTTCATCCATCCTATAAGTGAGTGAATTGGGAAACAAGAATGATAAAGACATATTTCTGGGAAGTGAATGGACAAAGTAAGATCGATAGCTCAGTGACTCTGTATAGCCAAATACTCCATTTCCTTGGTTAATTAAGAATACAAGTTTCTTTGTGTAAACTGTAAGTTTACAATTTTCTCCCTGTAAAGGAATTTCAGTAAATCATTCTGGATAGTTTGAATGTTCACAAAATGTAAGTAATGCTAGTACTTTTTGCTTTACTCTTCTTTTGGCAGCATTATCCCCAGACATATGTAATGGTCTTTGCTCTCTCGCACAGTCTAGATCAAACACCTGCTCCCAAGTTTACTCTCACCTCCCAAGGCTGTCAGTTGACACATAAATATACAGACCCATGAAAAGAGCATATTTTGCCCTTACTGCAGGCAAATGTTGTTGAATCATAAAGTTGTAGGAACAAATGGAAGAATTTCTGTCAGAGCAGTATTTCACATGTAAAAGTTGGATGAAGTTTCTGCCTAGCTTGGTTCTCATGACTCTAAACAGTTTTTGAGTAGCAGAAAATTAAAATCAGTGTTTGCATTATGTCGTATCAAACTGCCCATCCTAATTTACGACAGCCTTTTCCTGTATTTTCTGTATGGGCTTTTTACAAATGTATGAGTAATGTGCATGTGCATTCTACTCTGGTTTTACAGAGTAGAATTTTTACCCTTTTGAAGACTCATGAACAGAAAGTACAATTCAGTTTTGCTTACCTAGAAGACCTTTCTGTGTTGATCTGCTGTCTGTCTTCTCAAACTCCTTTCTTTTCTGAGGGGAAAAAAACAGCTTCTTCTGCTGTCCCATTTTTATTGCAAAGTTTATTAGACTATTTGGCTTAAGCTTTGGATAAGAAAAAAATCCCTGGCACTACTTTGACCCAGTGTCTTTAAAACTTACTTATTTTGGTTACTGCAATGAGCAACACTACTGTCCCTTTTTAAGGACCCTGGTAAAAAGCATGCAAAGCTTGCTTAGCAGTCTTTTTCTGTCTGATTTTCTTCTTAATTTGGCTTTCCAGTCATTAACAATCTTCCATGACTCTGAAGGAAAACATTTGAAAAGGCAATAGTTAACCTCTTGGACTCAGAGGAAGACTTCCCTGACTGCAGCAGCTCCTGGACTAGCCCCCCTGATATCTGTCCACACCAGCAACAGCATGCATTAGGAGATTGTGGCTGGTTCTGCTTATTTCTCTGAAGAGTCATCCTGCTGCAGTCTTACAACCTGTAATCCTTGGGAAGGAGTCGGTTTCCTCAGTGGGTTATTCCTTCTTATGTATTCAGCTCTATTAGAAATGAGATTCTCTGCTTGGTTTTATTTTCCAGATAAAATTCCCTGGGACAAATGGAAAAAAAGTCTTATTGTTTGGATGTTTATTTTAGACTGCCATGAGCCTGCTCTCTTAATTCCTTTTATCTGTATGCAGAGGAGTGTAGGAGTCTCCTGCTGGCCCTATCTGTGAATGCTGAAAGCTGCTGATGAGCAATGGCTGACTTAGGGATGTGTATTACTCCAGAGACAGTGGTTTTCTAGAGGACTAACTGGAGTCCTCTGGCAATGGTTAACCTAGGGTCGGCAACTCTTGAGGGAAGGAGCCCTTTAAACTGAGAAGTGCAGTGAGAAAGTTTATGCTATAGTTCAGGCTGTTGTTCTAAATTACCTTTTCTTTAATGCATTGAGACCCAAGTGCGCATGTGTACATGTACCTTAGATTTGGAGCTGTGTGAGGGCTCCTGATGGTATCTTTAGAACTGCTGACAATTAAAAATGATGAGTACTAGGAAATTTTGTTCTAGCAAGAAGATGTATTTTGCAGAAGCCCTGCTTATATGCAGATGGTATGAGCATTTAACCTATTCTGGTAACTTGATAAGTAAGCAACTGTTACAGAGAATTTCTTGCTGATGCCTAGCTATAATCTAAAAGACATCAGAAGTAATTCCTTTGGCAAAACTGATTCTTTAGCACAATTTTTATTGTGCCACCTCTTCCTATATTCCAAATGGGTGAGTAATACAAAAGTAACTAAATCATGGAAGAGTAATCAAAAGTATTATATTGCCATAAAATAGAATTCAGAATATTGTATGATACTGAAAAGAGCAGGTACTATAATTGTGGGTCAAGGTCAGTACCTTGTAAGCAAATATAAAATGTATGCAATACCAGCATAAACTATTAGCTGGATAGATTTGATCTCTCTTGATTTCTTACCATCCTTGTTTTAATATTGCCAAATGAGACCGTGGCAATCATAGTTGGAGGATAGAAATGAAGCATTGATACATAAAGCAGGATGCTATGTGCTTTCCTGCTCATCTGTGATGGGATGTGAAAACAAAGACATGATTCTACTTCTGACCTGCCATGCTAGAAGATACTGACAGACTTCTAGGAAGTGCCAGTAAATTTCTGCTAATTTAGGGTGCTGATTTCTGTTAATTTAAGGACTTGATGGCTTCTCCTTGGTGAGGAAGGAGTTGAAAGTTGTTCTGTATGTAATCTAGAGCATCTAAGACTGTTGCTGGCCTGGTCTGTTTCTTGTCAACAAAGTAAACTTTAGAAGTATTTTGGAATAGGTTGTATTGTCAGGTCTCTTTGGGTTTTCGAATTGTTTTGGAATCAGATAAGAAAATGCATGTTGTTGAGAAAGAATTACTGAAGAAATACAGTCAAATTCTACCAGATACACTTATAAGCAGCATAACTTCTCTATGCAGAAAGCTCAAGGCCATGAGGCAATTTTAGGTCTGATAAAGGTGAAAAGCAGTACATCAGTTTCTAGACTTTGTATGGCTTTTAAGTCACTTTTCTCCCATCTGATGAGCTATCATTCGAACTTAGCAAAGCTATAGAAAATACAACATTTGAGTATAAATAAGAGCAAAGCATTTTTCTGGAAGGAGTCATAAATTCTGGATTTTTCCAGTCAGGTAGTTTTATTACACTTTCAAGTACATTGCAAAACCAGTCTTTTTTTCCTTCCTCTTCAAGAAATGGTTCTGAGCAGGAAAGCATGTGTGGGAGCTGAATACCTAGGTTAAATAAGATTTTCACTTCATCTAATAGATACAGGATTAGTGTATTTTTTCTTAAAATGAGAAATAGCAATCATTTAAGTCATTTGTGTTATGTAATCTTCATGATTGGCAAATTTGGTAGGGTGTTACTGTAAATTTTCAGGGCACATTTTTCAGTTACACAGTACAGTCTTCTTTAGGACTCTAGAATCCTTTACTTATAAACTAACCAGGAGTGAAAAGATTTTCCCAGTGCCTTCAGGAAAGAGCTGTTTGCCATGTTTTGAAAACATTTTATACCTTTTCAGCTTAAAAAAACCAAACCAAACTTACTGAAATGAACCTGTGTAAAGAATGCATCTAGATACAGGCCAACTGATAACTGCAGTTTCAACATTGCAAACTTTTAGAAGTGGCTCAATGTTTTAGTATTACCATTGCAGATAGGAGTTTAGACTTTGAGCTTAATAGAACTTAATAAAGTTTAACTGAGTGGTTACTTATTTACATTTCATCTGGATTGCCAATAGGAATTCCTAGTAATGAATCTCCTTTGCCTAAGGTTATTTGTGTGTACAGCTAGAAGATGTTTTATGCAAATTTTCAGAGACAATTCTGAGCAGCAAGTTTTTATTTCTTTTAAAAGACATTGAAATTTAGTTAGGTTTTATTTCTATTTTTAGTTTTTTCATTGATTTTTTAATGATAAAGAGCTTATTTACAGAATTCTGGAGTTTCAACACCTTGCAAGGTTTCACCTACTCCACATATCAATATAAAAGATTGTGTAAGTTGTCAGAATACTTCACCGTATTTGATAAACATTTGCACAAAGGTCATGTCTGGTATCTCTCTATTGTTTTAAATTGCATCCTAGGAACTTCCCTTTTTAAAAATTGAATTAAATAGTACAATGAATATACAGCATGAATGTGACAGACTTTAAAATGCAGTAGTAGCCTTTGACTTTGTCAAGAGAAAAGGTGCAAAGATGTGAATTTATCATGAGCTAGAAGTGATCAATTTATACTCACACTCAGGTTTGTTTGTCTTTCCTCTTGACCTGCATATTTCCATTGTATTCAAATCCCATCGTTCGTTCTTGAATTACAGTTCAAAGGTCTATCTTCTCTGAGTCTATAGAGCAAACCCTGTTTTCTAAAGAAAAGTTTTTTGTTTTCCTATTATGATTACTATAAACTTTCTTTCAAGTTCTACACTGTTGTATGTATTCAATTTAGAACCTTAATCACTTCTGTTTTCTAAGTTAGGTTTTTCCATAGGCCTCTTTTTTTCTTTTTTTTGTTCTCCTGGTTCATCAGCCTTAACTGCAGGACTGCATAGTTTGTCCTTGTTCATTCCTTACTTGTTTAGTTTTTTCTTTTGTTGATGTTGCATATGGTTCGCTTAGCAGCACTTTGGTACCTACATACATCATATTCCTCCTTTTGTACAGGTTTGTCATATCTAAATGAACTTCAGTTTCTAGCTCTTCCCTGTACAAATGGAGCTTAAAATCTGTTTCTCATAAAATGCTTAGAGGGTTGAGGTTTTCTGATTGTATAACAGCATACATAATGGTGAGATCATGTTTATGAGATGTGGACTGAAAATAACACACAAACTTAAATACAACCATAGAACTTAATTTCAGTTTTTAAAAGGCAGAAAATCAGTTTTCCTCGAAAAATGCTGATTTATAAATTTCATATGCTATATATTTTATTTGCTTGCTCAAGCAAAAACATATTGTGTGAAAAAGAGAACTAGAAAGCACCCTGCTTGTCAGCTGATATATTGTCATTAGGAGACTTGCAAAAGGGTAAACTGAAAGCGTCCTCCATGTTCTATGTTACTGCTTTACAAAGTAGACACTTGACTGTTTCCAAAGTTTTGTAGATTTGTTCTTCTCCTGCAGTCCCTAAATACACTCATTGCTGGATTTCCCTACTGGGAAAAGAGTTGTGCTCAAATACTTGTGCCACTCAGTATTATAATCTGCAACAGGAAAGATAATTAACTTAATCTGCAGTGTAAATTTAGAAGTTCTTTCACTTTGTTTAGTAACTACTGGCTTTATCAGAAGAAAAATTATTTGATGTCAGATAAAAAAAGTTTAAAATTTGCTGTTATTTATATCTTTCTTTTTAAGTCAAGCTTGGATTTGCACGTAGTTGTAAAATGTGAAATTTGTGGAGCAGTCCTAAAAATAATTGCTGGAAGCACAATTAAATGGAGATTAACATAAGGCATCTAAAATATACATAATCCTCAAAATTGCCTACTCTTGAAACATCTTCAACTCCCAGCATTTCTACTTCAAAAGATGGAGGAGGCATTTACTAATGTTCAAAGATTTCTTTTCAATATCCATGCCTCAAGACTACAATCAGCTAAAAACACTTTACACAAAAACTACCTTTCCAGTGTAGGAATATCTTCAAAGATTCTCAGCTTCAGTTTATGTCTCGGATCTTTTCAGATGACATAAACACGACGCCCTTTGCTCAGCACTTGCTAAATCAAACAGAAGTTTTTCAACGCACAGAGAAACCCTCTTTCAGTTAGGATCAAAACCTGGTGCATTTCTTCTTTCCATTGTTTGATGTGTTAATTGAAATAGAATGATGCAAAAAAGGATGCAGTAAATCCAGTGAGCATATCCTTAAGATAATTACAGCAAATATTTACTTCATCTGCTAAAATAGCATTGGAAGCTCTTATTCACAGTATCTGAACTGTGACACTGCTGTTCTGACTCTCTGGTTCCAGTAGGTTAGTATTCTAAATTACCACACACAGAGCTTATTTTTGATCCTTTGAGATGAAGGATTGCAGAGGCAATCCTTCTTTCACCCTCAGTAAGTGAGGGAAGCATCTCATGTCACTACAATCCGTGCATCTGGATCACAGGTCTCTTCAGGTACCTCATCAGCTTTATAAAAGAGTTGAACATGGCTCATTTAAAAGACTGGTGGGGCAGACGTAGTTTGTTAAAGGCTATCCAACTTTTGGGGAAAAAACACGCACAGATATTTATCTTCAGACCCACTTGAAATATTTTTGGAGGGGGAGGGAGAGTTTCATAAAAATAAATCAGTTCTTACCTATTAGGTTGGCACATCTGTGTGATGGGCTACTGCGGGAGATAATTTTGTAAATGAAAGGCTGGAAAGCAGATATGTCCCCACACCCCTGCTTTTTGCGACTATGTTCTTTCAGGTTGAGTCATTTCTTTAGTGTGGCATTATACTTCAGCAGTTTTCTGTGTCTTTTTCAGTTACCTTGAATTCCTTGGAGTCCCTTCTTGCTCCTTAGAAAGTTCTTACTTGATCCTTCTTTGATGCTTCTTCCAGCTGATCATGTTCACTTTTTCTTGGGGGAAGTAGCAATCATACAGTCTCTGCAAAGAATTGTGCTTTTCAAGAAGACCACATTACACTTTTTCCTCCTTTTTGTTGAGCTGTACTTTTGTACCAAAACATGCAGGCTACAGTACTTTTGTGGTGAGTTTTTGAGAACGGAACTAGATGTGTATTTTTTGTTATAATGCACATATTTACAAGCTCTAGCTAGAGTGGTATGTCAAAAATATTCAAATGTGTCAGAGCACATTTTACTACTGAGTTGGGAATAAACAAAAGAAGGAAGAGCTACTTACTTCTGTATATGGTTCTTCACATTGCAATTTTTGCTCTGTTTTTTGCCTTGAAATGTAAAAAGACTTACGAGTGATAGTAAAAAAACTCTTGACCAGTGTGCAGTCATGATAAAGAGCCAAAATTACTTGTACATTGCTTTTTCATCTTCTGATTTTGTATAATGAATGCAGTATGTATCAAGACCATACAGATTACATATTTTTATTTTTCTCTGTTAGCACTATATTTGCCATAAAAATTCTGTAGAAAATAAAGCTTGAAGCTTTTGCTGTATTAAGTTTGTTTTTCAGAAAGAAAAGACTGAACAGAAATGAGTATAGAATCTGTTCCCAAATGAGTTAAATGCTTAGAAATTTGCTCAATGCTAGCTGTGTTGGCCTTGAGTGGCCCAATCTGTGCATTCAGAACTTAACAAGTTTTGAACCAAAGATTGTCAGGCTTCAGAGATGAGAAAAAATGAAAGAAACCAATAAACTAACTGACTAACTAATTAGGATAGGCTAGGATGAAAGTAATTGGTTCAAAAAGGGAGGCTCTGCCTGTGTAAGCTTCCCCAGATGGAAAAAAATTCAAGCTCAGGATGCAGGTAGCAGTCTCCACAGTGGAAGGCAATTTATTCAGTTTGTTTTAGTGTGACATGTATGATTATCTACATATAAGACATGTTTTATATGTCCTGCTGCAAAGAGCATAAATCTTGGGAAAGGAGAACATCCTGTTTGCAAGGAGGAATCTAATCTCTTAGATGAGACTATGAATGAGATGAGACCTGCTGCCTAGCTAATACGACAATGCCCTCTTGCACCAAGAATGCTCCTGCAGTAAAGGGACTCTTTTTAAGGACAAGAGGAAGTGGGTGTTAGTAGTGGGAGGTCACAAAAGATAAGGAAAGCTGTTTTAAAATATTGTCAACAGTAGTTGACTGGCATATTAAGCAACAGAACGAGGAAATAATTTACAAATACTTCTGTGCTAGAAGCCCAAAAAATAAGATGTGGAACTAAACTGCTTAGCATTAGGTGACAGTCCTGACACACTAGGCCTCTCAGTGACCTGGAGGAAGGAGGGTAATCTGTGGCGTACAGTGTTGCCTGGGTACTAGCTGTGCAAGAATGACATAGTAGGATTACCTGGGGAGAGAGTGTCACTATATGAAAAGGATTATTTAGGTGTAATATCAGATAGCTATTACAGAAAAAGGGAGCACTGTGTTATGCTTTTGCATAGAAGTCCTATATTTTAATAATAAATTCCAGGGTCTGACCAGCCTAATGAGCAATTTCTGTTTATATCTAGCTGGAATTTGATGTATTCTAACTCATGTCCATTGGCTGTCATACCATCCACTGTGCACCTCTGGGAAAAGTCAAACTCCATCTTTTTGACACCCTTGCATTACGTAGACAGCAATAAAATCTTCCCTTCTCCTAAGGCTGAATAAATGCAGGTCTTCCACCCTGTCATCATAAATCATGTGTCCAAACCTCTAGTACCCCTTTGCGGTACCCCTTTGCTAGACTTAATCTAGTAGGTCAGTGTCTTTCTTGGAGGAGTCCAAAACTAGACATAGCCATACATGCAGTCTCAGAAGTGCTGAATAGAATCAATTTTGTAAACCAACTGACTATACTCTTGCCTATATAGCTAGTATGTTGTTAGCCTTTGCCACAAAGGCATGTCACTACCTAATGTTCAACTTGTTGCTCAGAAGGACCCCACTTTTTCTGCAAAGCTGCTCCCTAGCCAGTTGGTCTTCTAGAATGTGCTGTTGGGAGGGGTTATGCTGGCAGGACTTTGCTTTTGGTGAACTTCATGCAGTTCCCATCAGCCCATTTTTTCCACCTGTGAGGTCTCTCTGAACAGTGGTCCAGCCCTCTGGCAAGTGTATCAGTTGCTCCCCTCAGTTTTATATCACCTGTGAACTTGCTGAGACACACTCGAACCCATCTTGGAGGTTGTGCTGGTTTTGGCTGGGATGGGGTTAACTTTCTTCATAGCAGCTAGTATGGGGCTGTGTTTTGGATTGTATGGGGCTGTGTTTTGGATTTGGGCTGGAAACAATGTTGATAAAGCAGGAATGTTTTAGTTACTGCTGAGCAGGGCTCACACAGCACCAAGGCCTTTTCCGCTCCTCACCCCACCCCACCAGTGAGTGGGCTGGGGGTGCACGGGAAGTTGGGAGGGGACACAGCCGGGACAGCTGACCCCAACTGACCAAAGGGGTATTCCATACCATATGACATCATGCTCAGTATATAAAGCTGGGGGAGGAAGAAGGAAGGTGGGGACATTCGGAGTAATGGCGTTTGTCTTCCCGAGCAACCGCTACGCGTGATAGAGCCCTGCTTCCCTGCAGATAGCTGAACACCTGCCTGCCGACGGGAAGTGGTGAATGAATTCCTTCTTTTGCTTTGCTTCTCCGCGCGATGTTCTTTTGCTCTACCTATTAAACTGTTTTTATCTCAGCCCACGAGTTTTCTCACTTTTACTCTTCTGGTTCTCTCCCCCATCCCACCTGGGGGGAGTGAGTGAGCGGCTGTGTGGTGCTTGGTTGCCCGCTGGGCTTAAACCACGACAGAGGTTATTAAACAGTACTGGCTCTGGTATGGATCCCTGAGGAATGCTTTTAAATGCTAGCTGCCAGTTGGACTCCACATCACAGATCATCACCCTTTGAGCCTAATAGTCCAGCCAACTTTCCAGCCACCCTATGTACCTTTCAATTCAGATCTCAACTATTTGGCAATAATAAGAAGGTGGGAGAAAATCTCAAATGCCTTGCCAAATTCAAAGTATACATCATTGCCTGCTCTCCCTTTATTCTTACAGCCTGTCATCTCCTTACAGGGGCAATCAGGTTGATAAAGGAAAATTTTTCTTTGCTAAATCTATGCTAGCTGTTTCAAATCACCTTCTTGTCCATTAGGTGGCTGGACATGATTTCCAGGATGATTTGTTTTTTAACTTTCTAGGAAGAGATGTGAGGCCTGTATTTCCCCACATCTGATCCTTTATGAAGATGGGTTCAGGTGATGTTTGCCTCTTTTTTCTTTTTTAATTAGATTTAAAGAGTACCAGAAGAGAATGGACCAAATCAATTGGCCTGGGGATATTCATTTTCCAGAAAGAGAACGACATCAAAATGAAGCAACTAGTCAAAAAGCCTCCCAAACACTAGAAAAAGCAGTACAGAAAGCCTGTGAACAGTTGGAGACTGTTAAGAAAGGCACTGTAGCTGCAACCCAGCTGCAATATGTGCTACTATTTAAAAAAAGAAATTAAAAAAAACCAAGCCAACCCCCACCCCAAAATAGTCTTAAAATGCTCTCTGTAAAGACTCAGTGAGGAAGTTTTTGTGGCACTCGCAGAGAAAAGGTCAGCATTTAAAACTTAAGCTTGCGTTGGTAAGAACAGGTAGGCCAATAAACAATGACAGGAGAAATGCATGTGGAAAGCTGAGAAGGATAAAAAAGCTCTTGAAGAGTGCTTTTCAAAGATGCTTAAGCTGTGATAATAAAACTTTGCTTAAATAAAGTGAAAAAGAAGTCAGTTAGGAAATTTGAAGGTTTGCTTAATGATAACAGTGTAAAAGGATACACCGGGTTTACAAGGCCAGAAAAGAACAGCTCAGTGACTCTTTGCATCAGTCTTCCCTGCTGAAGATGCTAAGAATCACAGAATCATTAAGGTTGGAAAAGATCTGTAAGATCATCAAGTCCAGCCGTCAACCCAACACCACCATGCCCACTAAACCATGTCCCACAATGCCACGTCCACACGTTCCTTGAACGCCTCCAGTGAGGGTGACTCCACCACTTCCCTGGGCAGCTTATTCCAGTGTTTCACCACTCTCTCAGTAAAGAAATTTTTCCTAATATCCAGCCTGAACCTTCCCTGGCGCAACTTGAGGCCATTTCCTCTTGTCCTGTTGCTAGTCATTTGGGATACCAACAACTCGTGTATTCTTTGTAGCAGATAGATCAAAGGTGCTAGATCTGTTTGAAGTCACTGTACATTTTATGAGGTCAAGTAGATAAGTTATTTGTTAATGTCTTGATATTAATATCTTCACACTCTGAGGGGTGTGAAGAAACTGACGTATGAAATTACTAAACTGTAACCTCACTGTAAACAGCCACTGTGCCAGTTTACTGGCAGGTTGCCACTGTAACTCCCATCTACAAAATGGGCTCCAGAGGGAGCTGCAGACCAGTGAGCCTGACTGCTTCCATACTTGGGAAGATGGCAGTTTGTCTATAGGAAAAAGGGGGGGAAGAAAAGAAAAAAAAGGAAAAAAAAAGAGAGGGAGAGAGATCACTGAGCACACATCAATACAGTTTTGTTGGGGAAGCCTCAGTGTGGCTCCTTTAAAGGGAAACCCAGCTTTGTTAACCTGCTGAAATTGCAGAAGGGTGACAGTAACTGTATGGATAAATTCTGATCTGTATTTTCCAATTGCCTTCGACAACGCTCCACATGAAAGGTCATAAAGAAAACTCCGTTCCTGCAGGATTGGAGGAAAGGTCCTTTTGGCAACAGGGAACCAGCTAAAGCAGGGCAAACAAAGGCTAGTGCTTATATGCAACTTTCATGATGGAAAATTGGAGTCAGACTGCAGAACCTGTTAGGCTTGTGCTGTCTCCTGAGTAGCATCTGCTTTTGCCTCTGCTGGAGATAGAGCACTGGTGATGGATGGACCCAGCGCTGGTCTAACCCAGTTGGGTGTTTCTAGCATTCATGCAAGCCAGTCATTGACCTGCATGGGTTGGAGCTTGTATTACACATTGCAATTTCTTGTCTAGGCGTGGCTGAAATATTTCCAGCTTAGATATATCATAACTCCAGTAGGAGACTATTTCACAGACAAATTAGTTTATATGGAAGTGCTTCAGATATTCAGACTATAAACCTACCCCTTTACTTATTTCGTATCATTTATGTACTTCTGCATGTCTTTCATCACCCTAAAAATTTTTTAATGTAAGTATTAATTCTTTTTTTAAATCTTGCACAATTATCATTGTATGCTTGTGACTTAGTGTGTAGGGAGGCAATTTGTATGTATATGTGCATGTAAACGTGTTCATTCAAATAATGTTTTTAAAGTTGAAAAATAACATGTTCAGAAGATAGATGTTCAAGCAGGAAGGATTCTAAAATATTCTTAATTCACTCCCTTGTGTTCATGTAATGTTGAATACAGTCTTTAATTACATAAACAGAGAATGTTTTTTGAAGGAAACATTTTGCCATTCAGTGCAAAAAGTGAACATGCTGTGAGGAGTTAGGACAGTGTGGAGGTAAAGGCTGCTGTAGTCTGTGTTATAGAAATTGCTGATGACTGAGGCATGGACAATGAAAGAAGAGCAAAGAAAGTCAACCTGTTTAGGCAGCTGAGTGATCCTGAAAATAGCTGGAGTCTTAGGTGTCATGCAAAGCAAGTTACTTTAACTTTTCACGTTTCTCATTTTCTTTGTAATTCAGGTGAGACTGTGGGATGTGAATTACAATGTTTAGAGTTACAGCTGAGTCAGAGATGCGTTAAACATATAATGTGCTTTAAAATACTGTGTATATCGAAAGACCATTTTTTAAGCCCTTAAGTTAGCAGATATTTTGGCACAATTTTCTTTGTGCCTTATCTCAGAGGGATTTTGTAAAGCATAAATTTCCCGTGAAGCAGTTAGGTGCTGCTGTTCAGAGTACAGCAGAAAAGACTGTGAGGAAATTAGTGATCCAACCTTCAGAACAGAGCTAGAATAATGTGTATTTCTATATGTGTATAGGATATGAGGTTTTATTTTAAGCAAAATCTGCATATTAAATGACTGCCCTCTGTTCTGTGTGCTTGTAGGATCCTAGGCTAAAACAGGTGGGGATCTTGCTGCTAGAGTAGTGCACAACTGTATAATTAAAGATTGTGTCAGAAAACACAAGTATAAATGAACCATTTAAATCAATGTCTTCCATTCTAGCATTTACCATTTTGACTTCGAAACTTTAGCATTGGTATCCTGGCAACTTTATTTGTATGTAATTTTAATAAAATGAAAAACAGTAATTCAGACATTTTGTTGTACAGACCTTAGCTGGTTGATATTGCACAATAAACTATAGTATTAATATAGTAGTAGATTAGGGCTGGAAAAGGGAAGGAGAGATTTTATTAATAAGTTTCTCAAATAGTCGCTGGAAAAATAGGAATGGTAAGCTCCATCTGCACAAGGTTGGCTGGTGGTTTCCCCTGGGACTGAACACTTACTCCGCTCTTAACAGGATTCCACCTCCTACCAGTCTCCTTTTCATCTCAGGCATTTCCTAACATAAAAAGGACTGACTGAAACTTCTTAGTGTATGTTACAACCAACATTATATCTGAATTTTGTAAATTCAGATTTATAAACTTCCGTCAGCTGTGGTACAAATGACTCTTTACGTTTGAAGTATGCTAAGCGTCATCAAATTAGAACTAATTCCTGGGTGTTGACAACTTTTTCCCCAGTAATATATTGATATGGTTTTGGTTTCTTTATTTTTTTTAATGGTTTTGGTGGTGTCTGTGTGATTGTTCTGTAGTTCTTACTTTTTTATTTCCTCTTTTGTAGACTGAATCTAGAAGAAGAATTGGATCAGATGAAAGTACACCAATCTGTGGGTAGGTTTGCAATACAGGAGTTCAACTATGCTTACAACAAAAAAGGGAGGGTGTAGTATTTTCTATATGTATATGTGGTCTATTAGAAATATTCATTTTAAGGTTATTTTCTCTCCAAAGGTTAATTTCTTTTTCTTGTATGTGTATTTCGTAAGTGTAAGGCCATACATATTCTTTTGTCAAAGTATGTTTATCCTTAAGTTCTCCAAATGCCTATTAAACCAGTAACAATTTTTATATATAGATATACACTAATATATGTTTGCAACTTATGTGTATATACTACATATAAAATTAGTTAATTATTTTATGTTTAAACAATCTATGTATATCTATATAAATGTATTTGTATATGAAAGTATATGAGTAAAATAAAATATGTTTATATGTTTATGAAGCTTTCTCCAGAATTTGAACTGGTTTTTGCAGTATTGAAATACAGTGATACAGAGATTTCATGCTCGTTCAGACTTCTATTTTAATACTAGTCTCACAAAGTATGTGAATTTGAAAGTAAATCAAAATGGTGGAAGTCTTACAATAATTGGTCATTAATATCTTCTTTTGTATCTTTACAATCTTTACAATAGTTGATGGTTCTGTGAAGATGGGTCTTTTTCATTTGGATAGGTAATATATTACCATTGCCTCTCATCATTCCTCTGATTCTTTGTATTATTTGCTGTTCCTGAATGGCCTGGGAGAAGTATTCAAGAGTGCATAGTTATAGTCCAGCTGTGCATAGTTATAGTCCAGCTGGGTGTCACATCTGTGGTGAATTCTTTATGCACAGTATTGTGCAAAGGAAGGGACTAGGAGACTTGGAGAAGTACTCTGCATGTTCTTAGCAATAAAGCCTTACCATTCTTTATCCCAGTTCTCTACTGTTGGCTGTTTTCTTCTTTTGTGATAATGTTGGCCACTTGAATGAAAAAATAAAGATTTTTTTTTTTCCCTTTATTTTAGAATTGTTTTATAGTATCTATAAAACTAAGTGGAAACATCCAGCTGCTGAAGACTGGAAGTTATTGTTTTCTTTCATATTACTTCCTATGTGTTACTTTCATAGCCCCAGATAGAGCTGAAGGGAACTAGTGAAGGTTAAAATACTGACTTTAAAAATCACTTCTTTGTTTTTGCCAATTTAGTCAGTCTGCACAGAGAGAAGTGGAAAGGCAACCAGCAGTGAGAAGGAGTTGAGGGTCTGCTGAGCAATAACCATGCATTTCCAAAAAACAGTCAGATCTCTGAAACTGCCAGTTCTTGACGTGTTTAGTGCTTTAACAATTAGTCTTTTATTCCTTCTTTTTTCATTATCCTTTCAGATTAAAACATATCCTCTTTTAAAAGTATGTGGGTGTCTACACACTTCTAGTTTGGTTATTGGTAAGATGATTAATTGCTGTTCTATTGGGAATGAGAAAAAGGGTTAAACTACTAGTGAAGTGTGTTAGGCAAACTTTATTTACCTTTTCCAGCATTTATTGTTATAGGTATCATTTAGACGAACAGGAAATTTTTGGTAAGATACAAAATCAAGTCCAAAGTTATGTATTAAGCAACACTTTCTGTTAGCATATAAGACTGAGTTGATTCCAGCCATTTCCAGACTTTTACCAATTGAACTATAAAAAAATAGTTGCTCACCCAGTCTATGAAAAGTTCCTTGTTGTTCTCCTTACAAATTCTAGGGTATTGCAGTGTGGTGGGCACTTTTTTCAATTGGTTGACATTTTCTAGAAGAGTATACCATAATGACTGAAACTGGATGTCCATCTTTGAGCATAAATGAGTGCATATGAACAATTCTTGCTCATGCGCTAAGAAAGTCTATACACGCTCTGCCCTAAAATGGGTAGTAAATGCCTTCCTCTTCCCAAATAGAATTACCTCAGGTCTGTTACCTGTAATTTTCTCAGAGTCTGAACTTGGTATGGTCTAAATACACTTTGTTCACAGTCTTAGTACGTAAGTATGTTTTCTTTTCTAAAAGGAAACCTGACGTGAATTTACTCAGCTTATTAGTGATGCTGGAATTCACTTTCACCTTAGCAGGTACCTGTTTCCATCAGGCATTCTAACGTCAAGGGGTAAATTCTGAAAAAAGTGGCTGAGCTTTCCTGTATTAGAAAAGATAGGCTCTATCCTCTTGCTTGGTTAGATATCAGTTACGTTTGTCAGGAGGAAGTACTGGATAGTTTTGTTGCTCTTCTGTATAATTTTTCAAACCCTGCTGGTCAAAGATGAAGGAGATCAGCGGAAAAGGAAACTCTGCTCCTGCCATTCCCAATTTCTTTCCATTCTGATTCAGTTGTCCACATTGTCTCTTTTGCCATTGCCAATTATTTTCCTGTAGTCATCAAATCCAAATTCCCTATTCATGCTATTCGTGTCATTGTGTATGAATGTAAAGAATGTGTTAGCAGGTACTCATGCCATTTCCTCCAAAAGCAGGAAAGTGGGTCCATCTAACCCTATTCAGAAAAATAGCAAGTGCCTTATTAAAAGAAGGTAAACTGTTGACTCCCTGTTTCTTCAAGGAGGCAGTCTGAAGTCTTTCATTATGAGACTTCTGAATCTGCTGTGTCCCTAGCTCACATGCGAGAATAGCATTCCCTTCTTCTGCTCTTCACAGTGCTTTTTCCCACCAGCTGTTTCAGACTTAGCACACCTTTAGGAGCATGGGTGGCTACCACTGGAGTAAGTAACACAGTGGATTTCTGCACCACGGCACCTCCTGTGTGTCAGGGGAATCCTTCACCTGGTGCATACCAGAGGCAAAAATCTCATTCTTTTGATGGTTCGTGTAGCATTGTGGTTTTTTGAAATTGATAGTTTTTTTCTCTGTGTATGAAGGCTTTCTGCAAATACTAATAGTGAACTGTAGTATCCGAGTTCAAGTACCACTTTGGCAGTGGTGCTAAACTAACTCATAATGAGATTTGGTGACTATTAATTAGGAATTGTTATGTTCTAAAACAGGCAGTTAACTATGTTTTCTCAGTGGGACGTAAGTATACTTCTGTAAGACCACGGCAATTTGATGACTGAAGGTAGTGGGGTTTTAGACTTGTGGGTCTATTCCTTGCAGGAGAACTGGGTATTTTTTTGTGTAGGAGTATGGTGGGTAGAGCATATGTCTTGCTGAGTAGACTGATACGATGAATCTTTCTGCTGTCATAGACAGACAAACAGTTATAGGCAATGCTGTTTCATTGCCTCCCTAACCAGTTCCTGTGAACAATTATACAACAATTAGAAGACAGGAGGGAAGAAGGGGGCTGAAGAGGCCATTTATTTTCTGCTCGATAGAAAAGGTCATGCATCAGTGACCTTCAGCTTTTCTTTAATGTATGTTGCTTGTGACTTCTATGATAATGCTGAACATGTATAGTCTTTTCTATTTATTTTGCAGTAATATTCTTTATTCTCTGCATATAATATGTTTATTTATAGATAGAGTTTTAAATTGTATTTTAATACATCCACATAATAAACATAACACCTTGGGTGCTTTGATCAGTTTCTTTGACTATGGGAAATAATTTTTCTTTTCAGTGGAGTACAGTAAATGCTGATATAAAAGCTACAACAGACATTCAAATGAGTGAATATTTAGAAAAAGATGAAAAGCATGTTCATATTATCTCTGTGTGTTACTTAAAGAGTGTTGTAAATGTATGCAGTACCACTGTGCTGGGGGACTGTAGTCTGAAATAACATGGGAACTAACATATTAATATCAAGGTAAAGGTACATATTCCCCTGATGCATAGTTTTACCTTTTTCAGCTTTTATTATCTTTAGAATAGTGTTCCATTTATTTCATGAATACAGAAGTATTAATTGGCCATGACATGTTCCAAAGACAAAAGAAAGGTCTAATTCACTCTAACAAACTTGTTAGTCACTGTTTATATCAAGAGGATTGTGAATCTACAGAGAGTAACACTGTTTTCTTCTACACTTGCTTTGTTTATAAATAAAAAATTAAGTGACCTGCAGTGTCTGCTTGTAGTTTGGAATGATACTTCTAAAGCAGATCTCCACCATGTAGCACAGATATTTATCCCTTAAGGTTAATTCTTTAAGTTAACTTGGGGGGAAGAAGGGCAAGAAAAGGAATGTGAATATTGTGGTGTTTTTACAGTGTTGGAATTTTTTGTTCTTTAACATAATATTTCATATTCTAAGAAAAAGTCCTTCTGAGGTGTGTAATTGCTCATTTCTGTGGGCAGTGGGCAATTTGTGACTGTTAAGCTCTTGGTTCAAATCTAAACAGAATGTATTTTACTTCTGTTTTACTGTATGTATTAGTACTTCTAAACTTTTTCTTAGCACTCTTCTCTGTGAATAGATCTAATTTTTAACTTGCCCCTTTTTTTGTGGGATTTTTAGTACCTAAAGTGCATAGCTGTCTCTGTGAGTGATGCTTAGAGTTATGTTCACTCTCATTAGTTGTATCAATTTCTAATTGTTACGAATCCACAGTATTACAATGGAATGATGTGTGTGATTTATCTGGTGAAGTACATGATCTTTCACTTAACACAAAAAAGGGTTTAAAGTTTTCATCCATCCTAATTCTGTTACTGTTTGCTTTGTTCACCAATCACTCTGATCCTCCTAGCAGGGGACAAGACCTAGAGAACAAAACTGGTAGTGACTGTGTAGATAAAAAGGCAATGAATTCTGCTTTTAAGGCATAGAGGGAATAGTCTATAAAAGAATAAAAATTGGAATGAAAGTACAGTGTCTTTAACCTGCAGATCTATTGTACCTTTGAAAAGCTTGTGCTCTGAAAAAAACATACTGTGATGCTACAAAGATTCATAATTATGTGACAGAACACTTTGAAAAGAGGTCACTCTTTAGAAAATGACCAAAAGGCTTGGCAAGAAAATAGGCATTATAAATAATTGCCGACGTAAAGAATGCATTTCCTTAAAATGTCTAGGTGTTGTTTTAGTGAAATACACTATGTCACAATATATTTTATTTATTCTTTGATAGAGATGTATTATTTATTTTCTGATAGAGCCACTTTTTAAACTTAGTGAAGATGATGGGGTCAAGAACAGTACTCTAAAGAGGAGTATGAAAGAAGTTTCACATCAGCCGTTACAGAAGGTAAGATACCAAGCCCAGCAAACAGATCTAAATTTTACTATAAGAATCATGTATATGTAAGTCAGTACTCATGAATTTAGGCCATGATTTTCCTTTCCTAAATGAAAAATACGGATTTCCAAAATTGTGTCAGAAATCAATTCTATTGAAGTAGCTGTGAATGTATCATGTGAAATTAACATGGTTCATGTCAGAGAAAATTAAAAGAATGTTTAGAGGTATAATGTTAAAAACGAACAAATTATCTAAATTGAAAGTAACATATGCTTAGCATTTTACCACTTTTAAGTTGAAAAACCTTCATTTCTTTTGCTGAGTATTTAACTTTACATGGTATCAGGTGTTAATCTCCATAGAGCTCTTGCTACAGAATAAAATTGATGCATAATAGTGATAAATCCACTTTGTTGTATTTAAATTTTATCACAACATTGCGTATGCAAATATTTTTTACATATGTGGGTTTATCACTCTTTTCACAAGATAGTAGTGTATACATTTAGAGTTCTCTGGCTTAGCAAATATGATGAGTATTTAATCTTTACTGCTCAACATTCTACATGCTTTACCTCATACAGTAACAAGATGTTCTTAACTAGTTGCTATTTGTATTGATATTTGTAATATACACAAGTAGTTTAGTATGTTAACAGGTGTTCACTTAAGAGGGCTCACTTGTATTTTACCATATGTTTTGTTTGCTGCAAAGAAAAGGCATCCTTCAAACAGTATCATGCGTTTTGTTTGTCATTTTGCAAAGCAGTATTTGTTTAATTACTTATAAATCTTTAAAAACATGCTTAAATTGAATAAACACAAATCTATAACTTTGAATGTCAGTTCGGGTATGTCTATTTATTTTTTATTTGTGAATTAACTTGTAGGAAGTATGGTAATTTACAGCAGATTATGTGATTGCATATACTTGTAACACTTGCCATATGGTCAGGCAATGAAGGCTGTCATCTCGTTATTACTGAATGACAAACATCATGTTAAGATAATAACACACAGAATAGGTAGTGCTCACATTCATTTATCTTAAGGTAGAGTGAGTAATTGAAATAATATGAATGCTACCATCTGAAATGTCACAGAGTTTATGCTCGCTTATCATCTATATTTCAGAACCATAATTTTGTTTGCCAGGTACCACATAATTTTTATCTCTATGGATATACAGAGTTATGATGGTACCTTAGGGATAGGTGCAGAAGCTATTCATTGTTTGTTTCCTTCCAGCTGTCATACATGACTTTAAGTGCTAGTGAGTGCAAAAGGTTGCTTTAAAGAACTGAGAAAATAATAGCAGAATCTCAGTTTAGGAAGGTGGTTGAAGAAAGGTACTGGTCTAACTCCTTATCATTAGGGAGGAAGGTACAAACTATGATGTTAATCATAAACCTTGTTTTCACTGAAGCATTTGGAAAAATCCCTTTCATTTGTAATTTCACCCAATAACTTTATGTAGCCATAAGGCAATCTCTCTTCATTGTGGGAGTGCTATGAATTTCAGTAAAGGAAGATAACAATGGATAGGCATGCATGTTAAAGGTTTGCTCTCAAACTCACAAATTCAATATCAAATTCACAAGCGTGTATGAAGTTTGAGCAGGTCTTGCCCTGATTTACTCTGTACATGAAGACCTCTCATTTATCTGAATCAAATCTGTAGTACCCACTTTGTAAATAATTCCATAAGTTTTAAAATAATTTAAATGCATTGGCAAAATGTTCATGCAAAAACATACAGCATTTATTGAGAAATACTATGGTTTCAATATTTTCAATGTCAAAGCAAGTTTTGACATTTTGTATTGCTACAAAGTGATGGAATTGGCCAGTATTTTACAAGGTGAGTAGCTGAAGTTGGCTGTGTGCATTCTACTATAGCTCCTTGAAAAGTAGTCTTTTCTACACATGACCAGAAAAATCCAGAGCACCTGGCACTTCCCCTAGTGAAAGAGTGGGGATGAAGCTTGCACAAAACCAACCAAAAATATTTCTCAAAAATGACTAAGTGGTTACTGAGCACAAAACTCAATCTGATGCCCTTAGCAAGCTTCTGGGGAAACCTCACAGACTGGATGTTCATTTTAGTATCTGCTAAAATTAAAATTGCCCCTTATTTCTGGAAATTGTGGGGTTTGGTTGTAACTTTAAGCTACTATTTCAAAAGAACACTGACAATCAGTTTATTGTTAATGGCCTTGAATATGTGTAAACCTAAAAGGACTTAACAAACAAAGCATGTGCATCCTGTATAGGTAGTATATGCTTCTTCAAACTATATACCAGAAGATTGTGAAGTGGCTTCATTGCAACAGGACAGATTTTCCCTTTCTGTGAATAGAAAATACATTTCAGCCTTCATATTCTTTAGGTGCTGAGCTTCTGATATCTCTTGCTATGATTTGTTTGGGTTTTTTTGGAAGATCAAATTAATACTTAATTTCTCTATTTATAACACTTAAAAGAACTTGTTGATTTAGATAGCTAGTGCAAAATTGTCTGTATTTCAAAATAGTTTTCCTTCTGAAAATGTTTTTTTAAATTTAATTAGTATGTAAAACCAAATCAGTAATGAGCTCAAGATGCGTCAGGAAGGTTCGTTAGCATACTTAAACTTCTGTGTCACTTTGCCTGGAATTTTAACTTCTTTTACCATCTGCCCTTTGTTCAACAGCTGTATTATTGCACCTAAAATGTTTTCATCTACACTACGTTAGAATTATTTTTAAATTAAGGGCTATAGATTGCTTTTATCCTTGTGCTTAATGTAATATTATTGTCATATAACAAATACATTTGAAAACAGGTTTTTTTTCTTCTGGATAGGCTGAAATACTCTGAATGCTAAAATTGCTTTTGTTAGGTACAACAACTAGAAAGAAGATTCAAAGCTATTGAAGGGGAGTTAAAGAAACAAAAAGAAGTAAATAAAGACTTATTGAAGGAGAAAAATGATTTGAAAGCATCTTTAAAAGTGCAAGAGGAAGATGCAGACACAAGAGAAAGAGAGCTGGAAACGCTACTTAAGAAGATTTGTGAAATAAAAAAAGACAAAGCAGAACTTCAGTTAGTGATTGATGAGCAGGAAAAAGAAGCTGCCTCTTTGAAGAGGCAAGTGGCAGAAGCTAACAGGTTGAGAAATGAAAACGAAGATTTGCTGAGTCAAGTGCAGGAGCTGAAGTGTTTGCTGGATGAAGCCAAATCAGTGGCAACCTTTGGGCAACGTAATTGCAAGATAACAGGCACCAAGGTTAAATTAAAAACAGCCAAGAAAAAGAGCTCTCTGGGACATGATGGAGCTTTTCTCAAACAGTCCATCAAGGTTATGAGTAATGTATTTGAGAACTTCAGTAAGGACGGCTGGGAGGATGTGAGTGAAAGCAGGTACGGCTCTCATTAACTTAGCCCTGTAGAGGGGACACTGTGCATATGTAAAGCACTAGCAAATGGAGATTGAATTTCAACTACTGTTGATTTGGTATTCAAAAAAAATACTGTCAGATCCTTTGAAATATCTTGGGAGGTCTTGTTCTGAGTTTATTGACTGAAATTTGCATGCAAAATTAGCCACAACTGCATGAGTATTTGAATAGGTGCCAGGAAACCCAAAAGAAGGCAATGCTTGATTTCTTCCAGTGATGCTATTTTCATGCAGTCATGAGGCTTGAAATTGACAGTTTGGCAGGTTGATTTAATTTGCTGGCCCTTTGCATATTCACCGCTGACAGCTAAGGATTCCCAGGCAAGCCTACTAAGTCGGTTTAGTTATCTCGTGACATGCCGACCCGGGAGGAGAAACATTTTTTCCCCTTAATTTAGTTAGATAAATTTTGAATGACCCATTTCAGCTTGCTAGCAGATGTCTACAAGCTGTTTAACATCCTTTAAATTAAGAACCATCCACACTAATTATTTCATGTATGTTTTATGCACAGTCATTGTACTAACTTTAATTGAATGATGGTTAAAAATCAGTTCTTTAAAGGTAATTGTTACTGCATAGAGTCCTACTCGTGAGTCACAAGGCCCTTAGAAGATTGCACTGGTAAGCTTCATAAATGTTTAGAATTTTTGCTTCTGCTTCTAGTTGTCCACACATACTTGAGGTAGCAGCAGTAAGCCACTAGGTAAATGGGTATCACACCTTGTCTTTCAATGCTTTGTCCTGAGAGACATGCAAAGAAATTTCTCAAGCCTGTATTTACCCAAAATATAAATAAGATGACAAAAGAGTAAAAAAAATGGAATCATCTTTGTAGGCTTCATGTTGGCTTTATGTGTCATATGGACCAAATCAACAGTGGCAAATGAAGCCCTTCCCCTGCTTCTCCCAATGCAAAATAGGGGGCTCCTGAACACAGTATCTTGAGAGAGAAAACAAATTAAGGACCAAGTAATTTGTCAGTTACTATCATTAATGTAAAGCTTGTTTGGTTTTCTGTTTAATTTAATATTGCAGTTCTGATTTTACAGAAGACATATGTGTTTTTCTGTTGCAATCAGTGAGCTTTTCATTTAATTTACTGGTTTGCTTTTTAAAAACAAAACTGAGCAAACAAATCGTCATTGCAATTTGAGTTTGAAGTGAAGTGGAAGGTAATTGTATGGCTTCAGTTCTTGTAGCTAGCCATAAATACTACTTTTGATAACTGTACAAGTATTGGGTTAGGGAATTCTTGTCGTAGAATGGTGAACAGTTTTGAAGGTGATGTTTTAAGGTGTCATTCTCAACAAGTTAGGGAGATATCTTCATTTAGTTCCCTCTTCTACTTATTAATAAATACTGTTCTTTACCACTAGTATCTGTCTCTGAGTTTCTAGATTCAAGCCTTCCATTTTCTAAATAGAACATTCCTTGAAAGCATTCAGGTGAGGAAAACATGTACGTAGTTAGAAATATCTCTGTGCTACTGCAGCGCCTTCAAACTATTACATTGATTTCTGTTCTTATCAGTCAATAAGACATCCCAATGTGTCAGGATAGGTTTTGGAAAGTATAAACATGTTTCTGTATGAACTCTTCTCTTCAATTTGAGGCCTTTTCTCTGATTAAGTAGCCTCCATCTCTAAACCATTGATTTTTATTATGATGCAACTTAATTTGAACTCAGTTGTGCCTTTTTAAATGTCTTGGTTTAAAAAGTAACAAATCAAAATTACCTTCTGTCAAGGGATTTCTTCACAAATCCGTTTGCACAAATGGAGATGAATAGCCACTGATGGTATAGAAAATTATATATCCAAGACTTCGTGTTTTAAGATAGATTTCACTGAGTATCAGAAAACAAATTATAATCTGGGGCAAGACAGGGAAAAACTGGAAATCAAGAGCATGTTGAGTGCAAGTTTAAGGAAAAATTTGAAGTTGAATAAAAGTTTCAGGTCCAATTTCTCTGCATGGCAGCCAATTTCAATAGAAGGACTACCAAGCTTACACAATTTAAAAGCACTCCAAAGGGGTGCTGGGCAGAAATTTCACTGAAGTGTGATTTTTGAGTTTGTCTAAGTCAACACTACAAATAAAGTTCAGTTGAAACAAAATGTTATTGAGCGAAGTATTGTGCATTTGCTTGTTTTGTTATCAAATGTGAAAATGAAGGAAAGTAGAAATGTAGTACATCTTTGTGAGCCATTCACAGACTAGAAGTACTACCGAGTCGTTTTTCATGTGTGTCACTTTTGTAGGCTGTAACAAAAACTATCCTTGAAGAAGCAGTTAAAGTCTCAGACCTCCGTGCATTGTAGAGTGAGATTCCATTTGACAGAGTAGAACTTGATAAGACCATTTCAGAGATTTCTTCTTTATCGTATTTATAGACGTCTGTTGAATAAGTCAACTTAGTACTGTTTGGATTTTATATTAGTTTCTCTTCTTTCTCTCATGTGTTATTTTCTACGTGCTCAAGCATTGGTTGTTTGGAACTGTTAATGTTTATCTTTATTTTGTTTTGTTTTCCTGAATGTACTGTTTTAGTGACTCTGAAATACCAATTTCTGAAGGTTTGGAAACAGTTATTATGAAGACAGTGCAAAACATTGATCCACTGCCAGACAAAAGTAAACAACAGGGAAAAAAGCGAATACAAGACAGTCAAAAGCCGCGCAGTATTGTTCATTTAGAAGGCAAAAACTGGAAGTATAATAAAAAGGTATATAACAGAACTTGTTTTGTTCTTCTGTGGAGAGTGTTGCAGTTTAATAGTATTATCACTGCTGTTCCCCTTTTAATTAATTTGCCTCTCATTGTAAACTGAAAAGAAAATCTGCTTCCAGATATTCAATGGGTAGTTTCATTATCACTTAGAATATTTTCTGAACAATTAGTCTGCAAAAGTATTTGGAGGGGGTGTCAGGAGTGCAAAAGCTGATTAAAAAATGTAAAGCTGCTGTAAGTAGTCCTTCTGTCTCATAGTCCAGACAAAGAATCTGCAGACATCCCATTGAATTTTCTCTCAATCAGAAAAGCCATACAGAACAGGGTGATGTAACCCACAACAGGGAGACAGCAACATCCCCTCCTTCCATCTAGCAAAATGGTGTGCTGACTAATCAAGCATGAACACCTCTCAGTTCATTTGGTGTGTGCAGAAAGAGTTGTCTCCATCTTAGAAAAATGCTTTTGGCTCTATCTCTGTCCAGGAGTTTCTATCTAGAGAAAAGTATGCTTTTAGCTTCTTCTTAGCCCATTTACATTCATTGTCTGGGATTTGAACCCCTTGTCTCATTCCTAACTTCTATATGCTGTTTTCTCACAGAAGGGCCAGCTGCTTGTTTCCCAGGTCTTTAGAGGCTCCATACAATCTGTAACAGATGACTCATTTTTGGACTTTTGAACAGTGTCTAATACTTTTTCCCTCCTGTGTTTGCCCAAATAAATCACTTCATGGAATTTAAAACACAAGCAGATATTGTTGTTTGTTAGTTCAAGAAACAGAATACTGAAACACTGAACAACTTGCTGCTGTTAGAAAACTAGCTTGAAATTCTGTTATGTATGGTGATATAATAGAGTTTGAAAACAGGTTATGTTTTCTTACCCTCCAAAATTTTAAAGTAAATACAAACTCTCTGGTCTTGTTATATATTCTTGATTGTGTATTTTCATCAAAAGATCTATTTTTCTGGCGGAAAAACTGGAAAAAAGGGAAATTATTCTGCAATCATCTGTTGGTACAGAATACACAGTATAAGCAGGTGCACATGATATATGTGAAAGTCTGACAGAGTGTGCTACTCCTGTTATCTCCTGCTGCTCCTAAGTGAGGCTATACAAGGCAGGGAATCCAGGAGGCTCTGGTCTCTCTTGATTGATAGTGTAGACACAGCCAGTACCTCTTCTGTTTGCCTATGTTGCATTTACTCTCTGTTCCTACTGGAAAAGACAAATACAGATATATTCTGATACACGTATGTAACAGACTGGTGGACTTGGAGCATACACAAGAAGCATCCCAAGAACCCTAAGCAGGTAAATATGCTACAGCAGAAGTCCCCTGTTGCAGTAAAAGCACCTGTAAATGTGGTTTATGAGTACAGAAGATAGCATTGCAAAAAGGTTTAATATTGACAATAGGGAACACCAATTTTACAGAAATCTTAACTCCTTCCTGAGGATTTAAGGAAACTCCAGCTGGGTCATGGTATTCTCATACAAAGAGAAACTAGAGAAATCTCCTAAGTCCTGAGCTATGCTTTTCACTGCAGGCATGGATCGTTTGCTCATCATCTGCTGAGAGCTCAGTTCTCTGTTACATAATCACCATTTTGGCCTAGCATCGGTCATCCAATTACATGTCTTCAGTGTTTGTAGGATCCTCTGATCATACTGATAGGGAGTTAGTACTGGTTTCCACTTTTGTCTTTGAGACATGGAATAAAGTAATTAAGAGAATACTTGAAGGAGACAGACCTACAAGAGCTTGACCTCCTTTGTTTTCCTTTGCTTTGGTTTTAGTCTGAAAAGTTGGCACTTTTTAAATTATTTTATTTTTATTTATTTATTTATTTATTTATTTTATTATTAGATTATTTATTTTCTTTTTTTCTAGCATATCCTATTTCCATGTCCTTCAAATTGTGTGTTGATTGTACAAATCTACAACTCATGGCTAAGCTATCCTACAATGTCAGTAATTTGTTCAGTGCAGTTAATAGATAATCCATTGCTGTTTACTCTTTTAAAATTGATGAACACCTATTTCAGTTATGAGTATTTCCAGAAATATGTTGCATGATATCACATAGAAATTGCAAACTGAAGACTTTAAAAATTGGATAAATGTAGCAGAATTCCAGAATAAAAGTGTTTCAAAATACACTGATCATTTAAGAGCCAGGGAAATAGTACTCTGACTTTGGAGTAAGCCATGCTCTGGCCATTTTCATTTTACATATTGCAGGCAGCATTCTTCTTATCCTCTGCTTCTGTCATTGAACATTCAATAGGTTCTGGAAATAGCTGATTTTTCAAATCAGATATTTAAAAGGCATGCAGCTGACTTTTGTTAAAACCTGTACAAACATAGGGATTGTATTTGCATGTTCATATATATTCATGCATCTTCCAGTTACAGCTCAGTGTCTAATCTGGTTTTCCTGCTTTTCAACTAGTAAGATAGCTATTCCTTTTTATTTTCACTTAAATATCTTGAAAAATAGGATATTGTAGGCTTTCAAGTAATACACACCATCTTTTTTCCCTATGAGTAAATTCATATCTTATCTAAAAAAATAATACAGGCATTAGTAGACACTTCACTTTTCTCTGGGATTCTTTGGAAAGGGTTATGAATTACCTGTAACAGTTCGTTTTTTCTTCTACATTTGATGGGAAAGACAGAATTTGTACTCCTTGCTGGCTAATGTTGTAAGACTGATTTTCAAATTAAAATTCTTTAGAATTTTGTTTATTATTTGAAGTAATCTTTGTTGTTTTAATTCAAACTGGAAAACTTCAGAGTATTGTGGTTGGTATGACGTAATGAAAAGTTGCTAGCTTTGTGCTTGTGGGTTTTTTTAGGGCCATTCACAGAATAAAGACCTAGAAAACTTACATTCCAAGAGGAGGAAGATCTGCTGTCTCATAACATCTTATCCATCAATTCTAAGCAAAGGTAGGAATATTATATATTTTTGGCAACTTCCTAAGAAAGATTGACAGAGCATTCCTGCCTGATATTCCAAAACCTCTTCTATATTACATAAACCCACTTATATGCTGTTGCAGGATTTGCTTGTTTAAATTTGTGTGAGTATATTTTCAAAGATTTAGCTCATTATTTTAAAGTGAAATTGTCGTATAAAAAGTGACTGTCAAACAGCATCTTTTTGCACAGTTGAAATATACTCTATATATACTCACCTATTGAATCTACTGACTAAAATAATGCTTTTTACTACCTTTTGTTCTTGTTTGCCCCTTGTAGCCAACACAACCAATAAAACAAAATTAACTGTATTTTTTCTTAGATCTTAAAAAAAAAATCTGTTAACAAGACACTGAAGCCTTATTTCCAGTAATACTAATCAGAAACTTCAGCCACGTTTAACTTCCAAGTCCTTGTTGAGTTTGCAGTGTTGGCACTTCCGAAAAAGAACAACATATAGCACCTATAGGTTAACTGAATTAATTTACCAGTTCCTTGCTGAGAAATATTTTAGAGGCTAGAACAGTGTTTTGAAGGGCCAAAGAAAAATCAGAAATCATCTTAGTTATGATGATCTGTCAGTTTGGTAACATGTCATTTTATGTTTAGTGAACAGAACAAAAAGGAGAAATATCATTGTCCAGAAACCGGCCTACTCTGTTGCTCTACTGCAGGAAAGAATTAAGTCATTGCAGCAGCAGATAGCTGTTTTACAGAATGAAAAAAAGACAGCAGTGTCTTCTGTCAAGGGATTTAAAGAAACCAATGAAAAACTAACAACTCAGCTACATTTGGCTGATCAGATACTTCAAACTAGTAAACTGACCATAGAGGTAAAGTACTTTTACATTATGGGGTCTTACAATGTTCAGCTTAATTCTGTTGTAATTCTGTGAAATTTTGATAACATTGATTTTTTTGTCTTTTAATTTGTTATTATCAAAATTATGAAATATTATATATTAACATGCTTTATATGAGATTCTGAATCAGTTATTACGTACAAAGTATATTGAGGCATGATTTACTATTGTATCAACCCAGTTCATTAATCCTTCTGAAAAAGAAGTGGTCTTCATGCTGACATTTTACCTGCATTCAAATGAGTGAGGGAAGTTTCACTTTTAGCCTGTGGTCTGAGAACTTTCCTGAGAATCTGGTCAGTCCACATGAACTAGCACCTATTGCTCTGTGAAGAACAGCCACTTCTGGAGAAACCAGCTGTCTCCATATGCTCCAAGAGTGGAGTGCTCAAGGCAACTGGAGTTTTCTTCCAAAGGGGACTCAGACCAGTTCCATATCTATTTAATCCCATCTCTCTCTGTCAAGGTGGAAAGCCAGAGAACAAGATTTATGAAAATAGAGAGTAGTAAACTATTTGGTTAACAGCCCCAAAGGTGCCAGCTTTCTTCTCTACTTCAGTCTTCATTCCTACTTAATCCTTTCCCATACTATTACTCCTTTCTGGTTTTCCCCATTCTCATTTATATATATGTATTTTGTGTTAATCTATATGCAGCTCCTCAGCTGGAATTCTTTTCTATTCATACTGCAGTGATTGGCCTGCCCTTTATAGAGCTGAATCAACAAACACTTTTGCAGTAATTGTCTCCTGTTGGTCACACACACATCCTGCTTCCAGAATTATAGTGCTACAACAGATGGACTTGCTGGAAGGAGGCAGACATTAAAAAAGAAATCAAATCCCCTCCCCCTCAAACTTCTCAGCATTTCTGTCTTTGCACAGAAGGCAAAAGCAGTATCAGGAGCAGCACTTTTCACTTTCTTAGGGCTGGGGAACTGCTAATTTCTAGAGGACGGAAAACCTCATTTCTGTTACTCATTTTGCATAACTATATGTATGTAATGAATTGTTCAAAAAGAGTTTCCAAGGTCATTGGAACCAATGGAGATCTGCCTATCTCACAAACAATATCATAATGTAGAGTTTCATGGACAGTATAAACTTCACAGAGAGTTATATGTGTAATTTAGGTAAAATGTTCTGCTTGCTCAGACATCTTCATGATTTGCCTTCCTAGAAGACTACACCTTAGGTGTCCACAGGAGAGCAACGTGAGAAACAACATAAAAAAGGCCATTATCAGGAAACTGTTAAAAAAAAAAAAAAGGCAAAATCTGTGTCAAGATAAGCGCTGCTGTAATGTAGAAGACTGACTAAAAGTGAAATAGCATGGTCTTAAAACCAAGCCAGTTTTCTTTCACTCAGTTTTTCTGGAAAGTTAAAAAAAAAATAAAAAATGGTCACTGGTCTATTTAAAGGGTGGTGCATTCTAAGGAAAAATAAATAAATGGTGTTGCAGGTACTCAAGGAAAAATCTTTATTAGGCATGCACATTTTTTTCCTTCTCAGCAACCAATTTGAATTCCCTTTCTACAACAAATTACTCTTCAGGTGCCATTCTAGTGCTACCAAGTGGGAAATTTAAAGCCAAGGCTTGGGCTACTTGCCAAGTGAAAATTAAGGAGGTAAAGAACCTACACAGTCACTGCAGCGTACGTGCGTGTTTTAGAGAGAGAACCATGATTCAGACAGATCAAATGGTTGTAAAGCACACATTTGTGTGTGGGGTTTTTGTTTTTTTTTTTCCTAAGAAATACTATCTAGAAGTGAAGTTTTAAGATATTGCAAGGGAAATTACATCTTTTAAAACTTTTTTTTTCACTAGCAAGAACACTGTTGTCATTGTTTCTTCTCAATGCTTCTGCTACTTTAGATTTTAGAATTTTCTTGCACAGGTAGAAGGTAAAAAACAAGCAAACAAACCATGAAAAACTAAAAGATTGAGACAATCCCTAGGTTTAGGGAGACTCTTAAACACTACAAGAGTGTCAAAATGACTAATATCCAAAAATAAGCTTTCATATGTAATCATAAAGTTCTGTGTAATCTTATATTAACAGTGAACTTGTGATGCTGGGCTAAGGTAAGTATAGCATTCTAGCAACTGTAAACATTAATATCATTGCTTGGCTGAGATGCCATGTTGCCTGAATTTAGCTAAGAAAATAAATCCATTAGCAGACAAGGGCAGATGTTTGTGCAGTCCTTCATTGTAATCCCCAAGGAATCTAGTGCTAGAAGATTGACTCTGGATTTAAGATATAAATGTTCCAGATGTTCATTTTGAGACAGATTTTAGAGTTCATACAACCTAAGGACTGTTTGGCATCTGTTGATTTTCAGAATGTATGTACATATATGGTTTTGTGTATTTTTCTTGAAGATCTACACAGACACGTATGTATGTATGTATGTATATATTTGTCTGTCTGCTTGTAGGAGTTCAGAATGCTGTATTCAAGTTCTTTTTTTGTTTGGCTTTATAAACTCTTCGCAGTAATGTAGATTTCTTGCTTTGTTTTATTTCTGCAAAAGCAATTCTTTGCATATTTCTGCAAAAATGACTGTAAAGTGGCTGCACATATTAGAATCAAAGCTTGCATTCTCCAAGGATTCACATCAACAATGAGTCAAGACCATCTGTACAGAAGTACAGTAGTTACATTTTGCTATCAGTGTATAGAAATCACATCTGGGGCTGATACTTAATGTAGAAGCGAAGGGATTTAGCATTTCCTTAGTTTCTTATAAAAATGTCTGAAAGGAATTGTTGGAAAAATCCAGGAAAAATTTTTTTTAAAGATTTATTCCCCCCTCTACTGATTTCTATCACTAAGTGAATGCTTATAAGAAGAGTGTATTTATTGCATACAGCACAGTAATTACAATCACTTTTATGCAGTAGGTGTCATTCTTGTTGCAAAAGTTCAGACAAAGTGTATTGAATAAGAAATGAAAATCATAAGCAGGTTAAGTCATTAGTGCTTATCTTACTCTCAAAATAATCTTACTGCTCAAAAGTACTGTAGGATCTGTGGTGAAACACTGGAATAAGCTGACCAGGGAAATGGTTGAGTCACCATCCCTCGAGGTGTTTCAAGGACTGTGTGGACGAGGCATTGTGGGACATGGTTTAATGGGCATGGTGGTGTTAGTTGATGGTTGGACTTGATGGTCTTACAGGTCTTTTCCAGCTTTAGTGATTCTGTGATCTTTTGCGTCAGTTCTCCAGTGTTTCTCAGAGATGTCCCAGGAAAAGCTGCATTTCTTAATGGAATGCCACAGGCATTTGCAAAGTGCCCATGTAAGTCTACTTCAGCAGGAAACCTGAATCTCAAAGAATGGGAAAAAGTCAATCAGTCAAACGCTGACAGATCCTTTGGAGGGGATAATGTGATGATTTAAGTAAAGTTTTTCAGATGCATTCCTGCAGATATGTAACTACGTTTTTGCTGAATTGGGAAGAAAAGGAGGGGGTATTTTTGGTTTGTTGGTTGGGTTTTTTTTAGAAGCCTCTGCACATTTTAGCTGTAACTCAGCCTAGGATTTTTTTTTTTTTCTGATAGCATTTTAAAAATCTCTCCAAACTTTATTTTAGCCATTCAATTTTCAATTTTCTTTGAATTTTAAGGGAACTTTTTTCCCCTCAGCTCATACTGTGCTTTTAAAATACAATTTGCTTGCCAGAAGTTTATCGTCTGATGGATTACCTCAAGCATAGAAAGGTATGAGCATGAAAAGCAGAAGAGTAAAGGACTAGAGAAAGCTTTTTATTCTTTAAAGTTTGTTTGTGGCTTTCTCTTCATATTCTCTTGAATATTTTTTACTGCCCAATCTATCAGAGAACGGCTCAGAATTCAGAGTTGCATCTGCAAATTCAGCACCACAGCTTGACTCTTCTTATGGTACCCAAATATGAGTAAACCAGCCAATTTAGCAGTTATTCAATAGCACTGAACAAAGAAGAAACTGATGATGAATTTAGATGCATTGTAGATTATTAACTTAACTATTATTTACACAAAGATCTGACTTTGACGCTGGTTTTCATGAAGGGATTTTTCATTCTTTAAAGATGTATTGTTATTTACATAACAATTTTTGTATGTCTGGTTTCCTTAAAGTAAATTTTAGGAATAAGCTTGAAATCATAAACTGAATGCTGTTTGTAATTACCCTGCAGTAAGCTAAAACTGCTTTTGGAACTTCCTCACTTTTGTTCGTTACAGTAAATGTGTAATTTTTTTGAGAGTTTTTGGGGGCTTTCTACATAAACATTGTCCAGTTAGAAATTATCATAGACACATCCAATTGTTTTCTCCCAAAACACTTTTACAAGTGTCCTGGTTTTATCTTTTTGATTCCTCTTTTGTGAAAATACTCCAGAGCATTTGTGCTTTTTTTTATTACATTCACAAGAAAACTTCTGCATTCAGTGTCATCTTTTCTAAATTAAGTGGGTTTTTTTTCCTCTAGTGGCATGAAAAGATATTTTTCATTATGTACATCAGATAATACTAATCATACCTACAGAGTATCTGAATAGTCAAATTTTATAAAACATTTTAGAATAATTAAAATTTTGAATACTTGAAGTTAAGCATAAATGGTAATCTTTACAGATAAACTGTGCAAGAGATTACTACTACATCAGTAGTATATGCAGTAATTCTGATTTTCATACACAGAATTAGTAAAAAAAAAAGTAAAAACAGAGCTGCTATAATGACCTCATATTTTAATAGATAAAAAATAATCTAATAAGAATTAAATTTGTTTCTGCTCTGTTCAACAATGTCCCTTTCCATTCTTAGAGGGCACACTAAAGTCTGGAACATTTTACTTGTACCCTTCTTAAAAATAGAAAATAAAAAAAGCTAAATATACCCTATTTAACACTTTTGTCAAACTCAGTGCAAAATCATTTCTGCAACTGTGCACCTTTGGCACAGAGTGCAATGAAACAATCAAAGAGTTCTGTGAAGCTGTTTAGGAAAAGTCTATGCCCAAAATCATCGGGAGAAGTGTGATTTCTCCCCCCTCTCGTTTAGAAGCGTACAAATTATCCTTTCCTAACTGCTTTGAATAACAGTAGTCTTGATTAATTTACAGAAGTTATAAACTTTGGGCACAATATTCAAAAAGAAATAAAGATGGTTTCTCAAAAATACTTAAAAATCAAAACAGCAAATTTTCTGTTCTACCTTTTCTTAAAATATAGCAGAAGGGAGAAAGTAAACCAGAAGGGATAAAAGTATGATAAAGCAGGATATACTGCCTGACCTTTGCAGAGTTTGCAAATACTATCTAAGACAGAAGAGGTTTATCTAATAATTGAACTAAACTATGTGCCAGTGTGAGACTAAAGTCTTCTCAAAATTTGATTGGGTGTAAATTCTATATTCTTTTCTTCTGAGGAGACACCTCTTTGTGGGCACAGTAGATAATTCAAAACTCAAAACACACCCCCAATCTATGTATCCTTGAGAGAAAGCCATTCTTTCTGGATTCATCACAGTGTTCCAGACCTGAACAACAACATTATCTATAGGTAGGAAAAATTGTCTGTAATGTATTTCAAACTTAAATTTTATGGAATTTAAGTTCAATTTGTGGGCCCTACCTGTAGTTTTTGAAGGCTTTGAATTGACAGTATTAAGAAGAATAGATTCTGATACATTGTAGTTTCATTAGAGCTTTGTTGAGCCTAATAAACAGGCTATGTTGAGCCTGTAAATCAGGCTATGATGTCACACTTGTAAAGGCTGGAAACAGAGACAGACAGTAGTGCTCTGTGGCTCTGTGAGACTAGAATTCACCTCTTTCAAGTCCTAGTCTAAAATTCCGCCTGGAATGAAACGTGCTCAGCTAGTTAAATATGTTTGTTCAAACTTTTTGTTTACTAAATGGGGAAATCGCTATATAATCTTTCTTCTGGTAAACTGCTGATTCAGCAGATTGCTGCTGATATAAAACAGTTCTCAAATTTCTATCTTCTATGCTGTCAGAGAAGTTGACTTGGAAATAAAATGAGGAATTGCCAAATGGTAAACATGAAAATAACTGCCTTTTTAGAATGCATCTACTCCAAAAAGTTTTTTTTTAGTATTTTATTTATTTTTATAGTTTGCTGCATTGAAAACTTAGAGCATCCTGAAGTCAGTTCTGTTAACAGAGCTACACTGTAAAATATGTTTATCGAGAAACTATGCTTTCATTACAAAACAAAAATAAAGCAAAATACCTTTTACATTTATATTGATCTCTGAAGAAAAATTACAAGAGACCTGTTGAATTATTGATGAACAACAGTTGAAGTACATTGCATGTAGGAAATGAGTCTCATTCATAAATTAAAGAGAACAGTTGGCATAAACTAGAACTATGAGAGTTGTATTATATTGCTGTCAAAATGAAATAACTTAGAGATAGGTAAATTCTAGAAAAATATATTATAAAAAAAAAAAATTGTGGATACCACAAGAAGTTCATAGAATATACTTACAATCAATACGATTTATATTGCTGTATCATATAGAAATCCTGAAAAGTATACTTCTATATTAAAAGAAAGAACCTATATCACAAGGATTAGCATGCTCTTGTAATGTTACAAAGAGAGATAGTACACGTATCTATAGGCACATCTTATATATTTATATCTGATAGTATAATACAGTAATAGAATATACTTGTACATATATTACAATAAACACTGGAAGATATCATCCTGTAATTTTTACTTTATGGATTTCATGTGACATAGCTTATTCTTCTTCACCTTTCTTGTGATTTGATCAAACTGTCCTTGTGCATTGAATCTTGTCTTATTATTAGACAAAAAATAGAACTCACTGCAGTTTTTTCAAAAAAAGATTCCTGAATATGATACTATTTGAGATCTGGAAAAGCTCAACAAATACTGTCGTATAGGATTTCCTTTTGTGCTTACAGGAACGTCTTCATTGACTTCAGTGTGATCTGCTCATTTAATTAAAGCTAAGCATAAAGCTAGACTGGGTTCTTGAACCTTCTCTGCTATGTAAAGGTCTGTGGATAATATATGCTTTTGTCAGATAATATTTACTCACCATCAAATCTCATCCAAAAAAATCCATTGATTTGGGAACAACTATTCATATGTAGGCAAGAGATTACATTTCAGCTCTGGCAATCTGATTTTCTCATAGATTGTCTCATAAAACCAGATTCTCATAGATTCTCACAGATTGTCTCATAAAACCAGTTTGGGTTGCAATTGGATCAGTAGTCTTAGGCTTGTTCACTGGAGTGGTCCATGAATTACTCATTATTACTATTAAGTACCGGTATTAACTATGAAAGTGATTTTCTAACCACTTTATGTTCAAGACCCTCCTGGGTATGGTGGTAAAAATAAGTTTTATTTGATCTAGTCTTGAATATAGACCTCTCTATGGTGAGAGGTTATTTTGTGTTTTGAACTTGCAGGGAAGGAATTACAATAGAGGATGTACCTGCATAATTTTTTTAATATTGTATGATTTAGTATTCTGATAGACTATGCAATAACACCTCTGTGTACCATTCTATATAGGTGCTACTAAAATGCAAGAAATAGATGCCTTGGGTTTCCATCAGCCATATATCCTACCTTGGAAGCTTGAATTCTCTCCCCTTGTTTGCAATTGTCTGTTTCCTGATGGATTTTTGCCTAACAGTCTCTCTTTTCTGTCTTTCTTGGCCTAGGTAAAGGTTTTCCTGATTATGTTCTTACGAAAAGTTTTCAAGAGGCATGAGAAATTGGGGAAATACTTTTGCATTCCTTTACATTGTGAATGTTAAGTGAGTTGATTCTGCTGCACTCTCCTAACACATCCTTTTACCTTACTTCCCTTTCCTTTGCTCCTGTGCTAATCTGTTAAGTAAATTTCCCTCATTCTGAAGTTAGGGTACATAAGATTGGTGGAGCAGGATGCTCAGTATCATTAGCAAGGCAGATGCATGTAATAGGTGAATTGGTAAGAGAACATTTTTTTCCGTATTTGAGGACTTGAATTTCCTAAGAAGTTGAAGGAGCAAGGTCATGGGACTGCAAAAATGGCTCTATGACCTGAAAGTATCTAGAAGTCTTACAAGTACATCCACTCATTTTTGTTGTGTGCCCCTGTGCAACAGTGGTTGTTTGTATTAAAATGTATGTAGGGATTAAATTCCAAAAATGATCTTCATCTTGATTGGTTTTACTTAGTGTTTGGATTGGAGCTAAGCACTGACACATGGAACACGGTGTAGACTCAATGTCTCAATTCACGCCTTAAGGTTAAATTGGTGCATATAAGTACCACTTAATCATCTTCACTAGCTCAGAATCTCACGTACCATGAAATTAATTTTTCAGTTGATCCCTCACATGAATGATAACATTATTTTTTTCCCCAAGATAATAGTTTACACCTTACACATCTATTCTATTTGGATATACTATGGAATATATGACAGTCTTTTTGCTGTTTGTTTTAGAGGTAAAATCTTTCAATCATTTTTTAAAATTAGTGACAATGTAAAAAATCCAAGCCAGTGCAAGAGGATATCTTTAGTCATTGACAGCTATTCTAAGCTTTCAATCATCCACCAGAGGCTGATTGAAAAGTATAGATCATTATGACCTCACAGTGTTTTTAATGAGGAAATCATTGCATCATAATGAAAACCAATACATTGCTCAAGTTCATGTTGAGCGAGGCTGAATGGCTGTCTTCTGGGAACCAGGGACTCTGAAGAAAAATGAGAGTCCTAGTAGGTAATGAGCTGAGCATGAACTCCCATTGCCATTGTGAAAAACACCAGGGCAGTCCTTCAATGTATAAACTGGAAGCTATACAATAGGAGCAGAGAGAATATGTTTTCTTTCACTTGGCATGATTTGACTGCTCCTAGAATACTCTATGTAGCTCTAATACCCAGAATCCAAGAGATTGATGGAAGTATAAAGCATTTGAAGAAGACTTATGAGAAGGATTTGAAAATACACCATTCCAGAGAACAACTTGAGGTTTTCAGAGAGGAGATTAAAAGGTAGTTCAAGTTTAAATGTCTAAGAAAAAGAAATTTGCTTGTAGAGTCTTCAGTCTAGCAAAGGAATATTAAAAAACAGATTCAAGGACACAGAACTGAAACAAGGTAGAATCATATCAGATATGATGTCTGTAATTTTTGTGTGACTGAAATGGACCATTGTCAATTGGAGTCAGAGAACTGCAGTGGTATTGGTCAATTAATCTAAAAAGGAAGAATTTGAGAAAAAATCAGCTTCTTGTGGTTAGCAGTGGGCAGAGTCTTTCTGAAGGGAGTGAAAAAATGTTCTGTCGGAAGCATGAAAAAAATAGAGACAGGAAGAGAGAGGATATGTTTAATGACGTGAGCTGAATTCATGAAAAGTACAAACAGGAAGGTATGTTCTCAACTTCAGTAACACTGTTCATTTATCTGAACAACTGATGCAACAGTATGTTTGTGATGAAACCCAGAATGCATTTAATAGTGCTATGGAGAAGAGATGTAAACATGGATGATAAATTTAAGAAAAGTCAAACCAACGTTTTATAAGGGTCTAACTGAAGCCAAGGAGGAGTATTATAATGATGTTCAAATATCAGGTTATAAAGAGGAGAAATTCTGAGACAGAGGAGAAGCCATCACCACTCAAGTCAAGGCACAGGGAGAATGGATAATGAGATGAAGGGAGTAACCTAAAGAAAATGAATGTTCTACAGTGTGCAACAGGAACATTAAAAGAGAATTAGTCTTTAGCAGAAGAAATGCAAAGGGAAGGAAAACCAGCTTTTGTGGTGTAATGTACACAGAATTTAGGATTACATTGGTCTGGTACAGCTCTTTAGAGTTGCTGATTGCAGAGCTGAGACAAGACTAAAACTCCTTCATTTAGGTAGTGCATACCTTGTTAAGGAAAATTAGGAAAAGAAAAAGATAAATAACCATTTTTTAATATTTCTTTCATATTCTTTTGTCTGCATAAGGAAACAGTTTTTTAGTAAGATAGTAGTGAAATATTTAAAGGAGAAACCTTTTCATTTTAATTGGGGGCAGAGACAGATTAATCTTTTTTGAGTAAAAATCTTGATAAAGGACTCAGGTTGAGATATTTTGTTAAAGGCTTGGCTTCCAAAGAATAAAAATACTTACTTTTCAAAGTATTGTTTACAACAGAAACTTTGGCAGAAAAAAAAGAAAACTAAATTTACTGAGAAACAAGTGAGGGAAAGGCATTTTGAGAGATAGTAATTTCAATTAAAGATCTACAGGTGCTGCACTTACTTGAAGATACAAATTTTACAAGCTCTATCACTAAAAAATAAAGTTAAGATAATCATGGCGAAAGCTAAGCAGTAGGAGACATAAATTCCTATTGTTTTCTTAGGAAAGACTATATTGAGGCGTAAAACTACAGGTAGTATATGATGTTTTACAGTCTCGGGATCTCTACTTTGAGTAGTTTCCCTGAAGAAGAGAAAAGTTTTCTGATGTTCTGTGTTTTTAATGAACATAAGTTTGATAAGAAGGCATTACATACAGCTTAGAGTGCGTTTTATTGCAGCCCACTGTCATACATATTGTTAACAGTTTAAAAGGTACATGCATTTTATGGTAAATTCGTCAAAAGATTATGAATATTGGATTGTCCTGTGTTTTTATTTTTCTGTCAAGGATTGTAAATTTTTTGTCACATTTCCATTATTCAGCTGCTGCTTTGTGATATTTGTTCTTACTTTTCATAAAAAGGAGTTAAAAACTTCTTTATATATAAAAATATATATTTTCTTATTTACATATACTCACTGTGTATCTCTAGACTTGTCTTTACACTGGCAGCTTTTGTAGTAGACATCCTGTGTAGGGTATTCAGTTTATATATGTCAGATCCTCAAGGGCCATGGCTTTTGCCAGATGAAGCACTTTTGATTTTGAGGCTGATGAAACACAGTGCTATTATTGATCTGTGCATGACACAGCCTGTCTCTCTGCTGGCAGAGTGTAGCAACATTTATCCAGGAATTTGTGAAATGTCACTCGGATCATGTTCGTAAGGTAAACTGTGCAAAAACCAGGATCCAAGCTGAGAATCCATGAGGAATTGGACGTGACTTTCTTATTCCTTTGTCCTATCTTCTAGGTCAGCCAAGTGGTATTTGTTAAAATAATGTTTGTGTTTTATATTAGGTGTTGAAGAAAGTATGACTATCACTGGGAACACCCTGTACAATATAGTCATACTGTTGTTTTACTCAGTTTTTTAGGTCACTAGGGAAAACAATATTTTAAGTTAGTGAAAGTGATCTAAACCTTGCCAGTCTGTAATTTCTGTTACGTTTGTAACAAAATGACAGTTCCTGTACAGCTCCAATCGGGAAACTCTGCTTATATTCTCTAAAGAATTTAGCTTTTCTTGCTTCACTTTGCCTTTGCTGATGCTTGGCGATACATGTTTGTCATTAAGATATCAGTAAGCAGTAGTGGTCAGAAAGGGTGTGTGACTGTTTCTACACATAAAACTACCAAACTTCTGATATTTACATGTTTTGTTTCTTTATGGTTGAAGAAGGCTGCACATTTTTGTTAGTATCAAAAGCATGTCATGTAAAAAATAATGAAAACTAAGATAAAAAATAAAAAAGCAAGCCTCCATATACTATTTATCTATTTATAAAGGGTCAAATGTGAGTTTTCCAGACATTTTGTATGAATAGTATTTCACCAGTAGACTCTCTGTTATCTGCAAATGGATGTTGCAACTTCTCATTTAAAAAAATGTTGGTTTAACGTGTAAATAAGATACAAAAAGCTGCAATTATAAATTTTCATTTTCTGTTTCTAAAACAGTTATAACAGTAACAATCTGAAAGTTAGCAATGAAGGAAAAAAATAATTATTGTGATACTTGCCAACATTTTTCAATTTTAAATATTAAAATCTTCAGAAAAGTCTCTAGATCATTTGATTTAAAAATTAGTTACTAGTTAAGGCAAGAAGAAACAGGTTTTATAGAAGTTTAAGGTTTGAGTTTGGCTATCTTAGGACTTTTTCCCAAGTATAACAAGGATTTTCTTTCATTTCTGTAAGATAATTTCTGTAGTTTGAATTCCAAAGCAAGATTTAAATGAAATATAACTTGTCAATGAACACTGAAATGTACTTAGTCTCTACTTTTTAAATTTTTTTTCCTACGTTTGTACATAAAATTATAGTAAGCTAAGGGGAGAAAAGTTGTTTGTGAAGATACATTTGCATATGTGATGCATATATTTTTACACGTTATCCCTCCTTTACAAGATTGACATATGTGAGATGCAATTGCACAAGTTGTGGAAAAATCCAAAATTGCAGTTGGTTGGGTTTGGTTTTTTTTTTTGGCTTGTGGATACGTGTATTTATTTTGCAACGGTCTGCAGGTTGGGCAAATGCTGGTGTCTTGTTTCTCAGGAACATGAAGACAGTATTTCATAGCGTGAAGGCCACCTGCTTGTCAAATCTATCGCTTTTCATAGTAGAACTGTTGCCAGCTTGTCAGGCATTATTTCTTGCAGAGGATTTCACAGAGGACATTTATTTTGCTACTTAGCAGTGTCAAGGCACTCTGTGAAATATTGTGTCTTGTTTTGGGCACCACACATAAAATACAAATTTTGGAAGAAAGGAACAAGAATTCTAAGAATTTTGAACATGTTAACTATGAGAAAAGATTGAAAGCGTATAATTAATGAAATCCATAAAATAACAGATCAATGGTAAAGACTGAAGGAGTGTAATAGCCACCTTCCAGTGTGTAAAAGATTATTTAAAAGGGCTAGTGGTCAGTTTGTGCTTCCATCTCCTTTCAGGAGAATAGATTTAATTTCTCAAGAAAGATGTTTTAGATATAAGGCAAATTTTCTCTCTGAGGGCACTGAAGAACTGCAGAAGGCTGCCAGGAGAATCTTCTCTGTAGTCAAACCAAAATTTTCAGAAATAATCTATTATACTCTTTTGCACATGTGCTAAATTTAATGTATTCTTGACATTAGCAGTCTTGCTCTTATAGCAATTAATTTTTTTGTCCTCATTCTCAAATGGAAAGACTTTTTTTTTTTTATGTAACTAGCACAGCAAAAATACCTTAATACTGAAAAGTTTGAACAATGGATCTAGCAGGTAGTCCTTGCAAACTTTTACTCCTTGGACACAAAGTTCTCCTTTTCCTCCATGCAGCTTGTTACTCTTTGGTTTCTAGTAAGGTGTATCAATGATCAGAAAGCAGGACCGTAACAACAGCTCCCACATCTTGTCCTTGGGGGAACAATGTCGGAAAGAAACATATTTGGTCCTAGAGTTCTTTTAAACTCCTCCAGATTTCAGAAGGGGAATCTTCTCTTTCACCAGTTCAGCACTGTTAGGTCTTCTGCAAAGCACTAGTTTCTTGTGTTTGACCCTATTTTCTTACCCATCTCACACTCAGATTTATTTCTGTAGTTTCTTGCACAAAGGGAACTGGCATTTTTGTTAGAACTTGCATCTTACTCCAACTTTCTCATTCCCACTATTCCTTGTTCAAGCTTGTATGTTCAAAGTTAATTCTGGTGCTCTGTTGTCCTGGCTACTGCCTTTCACTACAGGAAGAAATTTCAGAAGACTCCATAGCCAGGAGTACAAACCAGAAGAGTACAGCCATTCACATCACTTTAGCAGGGAAGATGCATGAGCCTTCAGACTGCATTTGATTTTTTTTTTTTTGTCTTCCTAGGCATAAAGGAATAGGAGTCAAGAACTAAGGCATCTTCAACAACAGTAAAAAAGGAAAGTGTTACAACTAAGACTACTTCTGAGACAAAAAAATAGTATCTGGGGACTACACTTGAGATCCCATTTTAAAAATCGTTATCTACAGCATTCTATCCCATTTATACCCCAGTTGCTGCAGATGAGTACTGGCTCACAGGATTCTTTGGCATCCCTACCTAAGTCAGACACTAACACTCTCCTTGTAACCCTAAGGGAAGAGGTTTTGTGGTTTTGAAGCCATGTTTGTTTGCCTGAAGTGCTTGTACCTCATGGGCTCAGTTACTGCTAGAGGATGTAGAAGAAAGTTTATACTTCTTACTAATGCTTTGCACCATCTGATTTGCTCTCCTAAATTTTCATTGGCTATTAATGAGGTAAACATGGACTGTTCCCCATAGAGAATGAGGGAAGTACGAAGAGACAGCAGCTGTAGGTCTGGTTCAAGCTGGGACACTGAGTTGCTGGGATTAGACACAGCTACAATGTTGTCCTCAAACTGTTCATGTATGTGAAAATAATTAATTGCCCAAATGAGTCATAATATTGATGATAATCATGATAAAGGGAAAATATATTCCATTTTATACATTAGGCTGAAAACATGGCTTTTTCTTGTGATGATCTCTTCAGTTATTTAATATGTAATATAACAAATACTTTACCCTAAACTGTTCATTTATGCCTGTAATTTTAGCAGTGGTTCCAATGATAACATAAATTACAAACTAAAGATAAGACTGTGGGGGTTCATTTACAAAAATCCAGGGATGAATTACCACTTTAATTTATATGCAATACATTTTAGAGATAATTTTTAAATGCAATTCATTATTTTGAAAAATATTTCTGTCTTCACATCCGTCCACAATGTCTGTCATCACCTTCTTCATACCTCTCAGAAGTGGCTAGCAATATGCCTTTATTTTCTTATCTAGAAATGTAAATAATTAATTAATATTTATACAGTATCACCTTATGTGACTGGTTTTTTACCTTTTTTTACCTTTTACCTTTTGTCCTGCTCTATGAGAACATTGAACTTTTCCAGTAATTAAATTTGTTAATACTGTTAAACACTTAAAAACACTTGAAATGTTTTGCTTTTACACAGCTGTCTACATAAAAAAATAAAAAAAGCTTCTGAGGACATTTTTTCAGCTTTTGTTGATCTCTGAAGCAGTTACAAATGACATCTCTAAATGATTTTATAAAATTAGACATAGAGCTATCTTTATAAATTTTGTTCCTTCAATATTGCAACCCACTTCTGAGAATACCTCTGATGTACATATCTTTTAGTAATTTTCATCTCAAAATACTTTTATCACTTTCTCAGACTTTTGTATCTTTTAGACGTGTTTTCTGTAAGTTGACAGAAAATGGTCTTTAACAGTTGAGAAACTGAGATTTAAGCAAATGGAAACAATATATAAAGAGCGGCAAGAGTATGAGAAATGGAACAGCTTTCCCTACAAGCACAGAATTCCCTCTCACTTGTATTTGAGATGCAGAAGTATTTCAATAGGAAATTATTCACTCCTTAAAACAGATGGAAATGAGGAGAGGTTAAATTAATATTTCACCATTCTTTCAGCTGTTTTGTTTCTTTCTTGCTTATATATTCTTTTAAAAATAATTTTAATTTTTAAAGATATAAAGCTGTATGCTTTGGAACTAAGTGAGTAAATCAAAAGAAAGTTTAAAAACAGTCTTTAAAATAGCATTTTCATTTTGGTTTCTCTCTATTTTATGTGAGCTATACGGAAAACAGATGGAAGCATTATTAATTTTTTCCCCCAATGAGTTTTAGTGCAGCATATTTGTATGTGTTATCTGAAACATATGAATACTTAGCATTGCTGCTGTTAAATTCGTAATGAGTTGTAGGGATTGTGAAATTCCCTGACTGGCTCTCATGCAAGTAGTTCATTTGCAGTGCTTAGATGTGTTAAGATTAAGCAGGGGGAATATGGCAAGCACTATCCCTGACCCTAGATGAAAAATTCAAATTTCTAGCTTTATGAGTTCGCTCCAACTTTCGTGTTTGGTGAAAATCAGATAAGTACTGTTAACCCTGCAAAAAGTCTTGCAGTAGAACCTGGTCCTAACTATAAAAGGTTGCATCGATTCCATGTCTTATATTGAAAATTTTGTAGTAAGTATAAAGGTTTGAAAATCTTGGGGCAAATTTTATGCATCAGATGGAAGTCTTTGCTTGTATGTAACAATACTTAAGATGCACAGGCATGCTAGGTGTTGGAATAACCAAGTCAGCTTGTATTTGTTTAAATAGCAATGGTGGGTACATGGAAATACTGGGTTTGGACTTCAGCCACATTTTCACAATGGGCTTGCTGTAACATTCAGATATTTTCAAGTGGGACAAAGTGTTGTGAGGTGTCTCTGGTTGTATTTTCATTTTCAATTTAATTGTAGTAAAACTTATTTTAATGTACCGTGTTGTGTCTGTGTAGACATTAATAATTCAGGTAAGTTAAACTAAGTATGTAAGATACAGTATAATATACTGTAATCTTGAATATTTTAAAGAAATATTAATGTTTTAAGTTCTGTAATTTTTATCCAAAAATGTTAAGGCCTTATAGGCAAGGTACTGCACATCTATATTTTCTGGCAGTTTGCACCTCCATATTGGAAACTCAATCCCTACAAAAATTAAAGCACACAGTTGTGATCATATAATTGATCATAATGAAACTAGTTATATAAGTAATGTTACATACATAGTTAATAGTCCTTGTATCCCTTTGAAATTTGCAAGGACAGATGGAGTGCTGCATCTGCTTTAGTACGAAAGCAAGATATGTACAGAAATTAGGCATGAGATACAGCAATATTTACTTATACAGAGACATGAAATGAAAGTGATAGAAAATGCAAGCTAAAACAGAATTGCTGCAGCTTAAACCCCTTATCTTTGTATTGGTGTTATCATTATAAGATGACATGTTTCAGAAGCATTTTAATAATATTTAAAAAATTGTTACTTACATTATTACTAAGTTTTTTATTATTTTCCATAATTTATTTGAAAAAGCATCGGTTGCTCAATGTGCAGTTCTGTACTCAGGCTTGTCTGTTGTTTATAACAGCAGATGATTTCTTGGAGAATTGGGCCCAGAATATATTACTCCATTTCTACATGAGTGTTTGTGTCTTTCTCTAGAATAGATATATGTGTTCTGCTCTTGATCTATGTGGTATTATCATTCTTTACAAAAAGAAAAAAACAAAATGAAGTTTAAAATGGACCTATCTGTTCTGATTTTATTGATCTTACTTTTTTATTATTTAGTAAGATGCCATAGCCAGATCGAATGTTTTAATACTAGGCTTTTGTAAGTTGTAGAATAAATTTAGCTATAAATTAGCTGTAAAGTAACTGAATTAAAATTACACGTAAAACATTTGTTTATGAACTGGTATACAGTAAATAGCCCTTTATAAACGACGATTACTCTGATCAATACTAGCGCATGATTAAGAAGGCATTCAAAGACTTTGATAAGAGTCTTTGTTAGTGATTACAACTGTATTCCCAGTAATAGCTGAATTTATAATTTACGTGTGTGAAAGGGCCATTCTATAGATAACAGTATAAACATTGCTTTTATAAAGCTGATGAACTGCAATTGCGTGACAGTGACATTATCAATAGGACAACTATGGTTTTGCTTTAGTAAAATACTTGAGATGAGAAATATACCTCTTACCTGCATGCTGATATATGTATTTCTCTGCTGGGAACTAATTTAAACACTTCATGAGAGATTGACATTTTCAGAGCCTTAAACATCCTTAAAAGCTGCTTTGTTCATTGCAAGCCATATTTAGTATGACCTCATAATAATGTAGCACACCTCAAGTGTCATGCCTGTCTTTACTATGCGCATTGGAGCTGTGTTCATCTACACTAGACAACTGCACTTCAAGGAAAGATATTTTTTTTTCTTGATAGGCAATTAGCAGTAATTAGGAAGATTCACTTCAGTAAGGTGTCAACATGAGATTGTTTAAAGAAGTTGAATGTCAGTGGCTTTAAAAGAGGGTTTTTTTCCCTGACACATGGGTATGACATGTGAAACATGAAATGTTAATTTAACTTTTCTGCTTATTATTCATGCACAATATTATTTTGTCATTCAGATACTACACTGACAGAGTGCAAAGGGTGTTAAAATAGTGCTGCTAGAATAAAAAGAGGATTAATCTACCATTGGCCAATTAGCCAAAGGGTACTTAATGGTCTCTAAAGGCTACTGAAGTCTAACAACTAGCTAAAGCACTGGCAAAAAGTCCTCTATATTACCTTCATTTACTTGACATTTTGTGAAACAGAGTCAGCTGCTGATAACTGCATTTGGCTGGAAAAAAAAAAATTCTAACTGAGTGATACAGTAGATTTTACTAAAATTTCAGAAGAATAAATGACAAATGACTTTTTTATTTTAGAGCTTTTTCTTGCTTTTGGGGGTCTTTGTTTCAACTTAGGGATAGGATATTAAGTCACCAAAGACTTCTAATTCATATTTTGTCTTCATGTCTGGACTACTAAGTAATCAACCACTTACAGCACTTGCATGAAAAAAACTTTCACTGAGGATTTGGAGTTATTTGCCTTTTGTCTATATGATCACATTAGTTACGCAGCACAGTTGGCTTTTTAATCTGGTATATATCTTTTCATATTTTCAGGTAGCTACATACCATCTTTATTAATTTTAGCTTTTTTTACTGTGACCCATCAGGCAGAGGTAGGTTTTGATTCAAGAGAACAAAACAGGGTCAAGATTAGTGGGACTGACTCAATAAATTTTGCTTTGGATATTGTAAATAGGTTTATCATTATGTTGTAATAACATCTGATAGATTATGTAAAATCATACATACCTAACTCTGTGCCTGCAAATATCTTTTGAGAAGTTCTTTCATGGTTTATGTGTGCAACAAGTACTGCTTATCTTGTATATTTTTCATGATCAACCTAACGCTGTGCGAAAATAGCATTCTATTTAAAACCTTCAGACAAGCAGTGTTAGATTTTAAAATAGAAATTGGAACCAGAGCTATGCATATAGCAAATGTATTTGATTACCTACTGTAGCAAGGTTTCTTAGTGAAAAGAGAAAGGAATATGTTGACTTCAGGTTTCTTACAGACAGTAAGAAGTGCACATTGTAATGTTTTCATCTCTGAGGATTTTAGGATGGGAAGCTTCATAGCAAGTATGATTTTTACTCATCTGAAGATACTTTGGTTATAGTGGGATTACAAAATAAGTAGTAAAATAAGGTTATGTCATTGCTTAAAAAGGGTTTCAAGAATACCTGATTTACATCCTATTTTATAATTTTGCCTAGAAATACATTATGTATAATACATTCTGCAAATATAAATGCATGGGATCATATACAGCAGTGGCTGTGCAATAGCAGCCACCACCAACAGAAATGTCATTTTCATACATGCCAGTTGCAGTAGGAGGGTGACTGCTGTAAACTAAGCTAGAAGCTCCTCACAGGATTGTTGTGATGCCAAGGAACAATAGGCCATTCCAGGAGCTTCCTACATTAATCCATTGGGCCTTCTTCCCATAGCTGGCTTTCTGAGCAGAGGACTTATGGTGAAAAGCCCTGCTGAGTCACTGGAAGTTTTACATTGACTACATAGCAACTGAGATTCATCACTTATCCCTTTGTGTACAGCAGAACAGAGTGTCATGGGTGTAGCAGGAGCAAGGAGATTAAGATAGATGGATGTTAAAATATTGACTCTATAAACATCTGTTGAGCCAAAACACTCTGGAGGAGGTGCAGCAACAAAGGCCAATACATTGTGGAGGAACAGTGGTAGCCTGCCTTTACCAACATCTGGTCTAGCTGGTGTTTAAGATTCTACCTTTCATCCTGGTAAATCCTTTCTATTCTGTCACTCAGGATTTGCGTGCATGGTAGCACAGATGCAAACCCCTCCCTGTGTCTAAAAAAGAAAAAAGACCAAAAGACTTAACTTAAAACTTCGTGAGTGGTGAGGGACAGCAGGGCAATAAACTTGCTTCTTCAGTAAGAAAATGCAAGGAATGTCTTTTAGGCATAAATACCTGGCCAGGGCAGGGGGGCTGTTTTTCACATCTTACATAGATTTATAAAGAATTTTCACATACCCTTTCAATATATTGCAAATAGAAGAATAATGCAAGCAAAATATCAACCCAGTAATGCCATTTACATTGTCTCCAGAGCTGTTAAGAGGCAGCCTTCATGATATCTCTGATTGCAATTGCATGCCTGTCTTCTACTTTTGCAAGTTGAGGGGTGTTTGTCCTGTACATCATATACTACTTTCACTTCATCCCCGTAGTTCTGATGCTGTTTCTGAATTTATGTACGTTCATATTTTAAATAATTTTTTTCTACCTCCTCACTTAAGTAAATTCTGTAACCAACTCTCCTCTTTGGCACCTGTCCCATGAAAGCCCTTTCTTTTTCAATACATTTGCTGTCAATTTTGGGAATGTAGCCACTGCAATCATGGCATTTTAGACCACATACATTTTGATGGCAGCAGTAGCCTAAGAAAGTTCTGAGATTCACAAGCTGTCTTGGGCAGATATGGGGGCATTTCTAATTTTAGTCAGAATTATTGATCTAGCTATGTTTTTTGGGGGTTTTTTTGCTTTTCTTTTTATGAATATTTTATTATAGAGACACTGAATCATGAAATTCTGCATGTAGAAATATCGGCTATACTGGACAAATTAACCTAATCCTTACATCTTTCTGTACTACATCTTTTTGTACTACTACTGTTTTTGCTTATTAAAACAGCCTTCATTTTGTCTTTTACTCAGACTGTATTAATTGTGAGAATAATATATCAGATTAAGGAATAGCCAATTAGAAAATTGGCTAACACTGTTTCTGTCTTGTTCAATAATGACAGCAGACACAGAAGACAATGGGAAGATTAACCCCTTTACTAATAACGGTACTTCTCTCACATAAATACATAAACTGCCCATTGGCTTTAGTAAATGCACTTAAGTGTGAAATACTGTTAGAGTTTTAATTTTAAATACAGGATGTATTTTCTTGTATCCGTGATATTTTTTTAAGCTAATGCAAAATCTACAAGCATTTTCATGTCATTCATAATGGGAATAAACATGATCATAAGTAGGTTTTCTTTTATTTGGGTATATATGTGATCTTCAGATGATTGGTATGGAAGTGTGTGGGTATATAAACACATGTATATAAAAAGTTTTTTATAATAACATCAAATAGTATAAAATCTATTTTTGAGTTAAATAATAAAATGCTTGGAAATAGAATACTATCTTTAACCTTCTCACCCATGTTTTTTTGTGTAGCAGCATATAATCGGACACACATTTACTCATTTCAAGCTGTGGCATTTTCTCTAGTTTCTTATAGGGAGTCTTCATAGAGGAAGGTTTTTTTGCTCTCTGAGAGATTTCAATACCATTTTGTATAACTGTTCCTTATATTAAACTTCCATATTACAATCTTCTTTGGAATAATAAGATAGTATTGTAGTTACTATCTTAATCCTCTCTTGAGGAGCAGAGAGTTGTTGGGCCATTCGTGGCTTTCAGCTGACTATAGATTCGTGAAAGTTAGCCACTTTGTTGTTATTATTATTTCAGTTCCCTTTTTCACAGAACAACATTCAATATTATTTAAATTAAAACAAATACCTTATTTACAAGATTACCTCTATAAGGAGTACTGTGAAATACATTGTTACAAAGATTGAGTAAGTCTTGTCAGTTGTCAATCAAGTACAACAAGACTGAGAGTTTGTTTGCATGTTATTTATTTGAACTAAATCCCTAACAAGCCTCGTCTGCTAATTGGACTTAGCATTTATGTTGCTAAATGAGAAGCATTTTGGCTGCAGTTTAGGGTGGTAAGACCTACCCAGTGGAATAAACAACTAACATCTGTTATCCTGTCCTGCTCCAGCTTGGCTTTTACCACTTAAGTACCTCAGCCCTAGAGTCAAGGTTATGGAATATCTGGTTCTCTGGCTATGGTGCATATATGTGAAAGGGAAGAAATAACACAACATGAGTAAAGACCAGCCAACCAGAAGATATTTAGTGCATCTGGTCCACTTTGCTTTAACCTCTACAAGCCCTACAAATATCAAAACAAAAGCCAAGAGAAGGATATGTGTTTTACACCACATGTCAACACAGCAATTCAAGTGAGCTTACGGTGGTCACCATTAAAACAGATTTGACATTTAACCAGCTTTAATATGCATTGGTGTCTGAGACACCTTGGTATTTCTTCATGCTCTATGTAGAAATAATTGCTGAATCCCAGAGAGGCTCTAGGTAAACATGTTTCAACAGAAACTACTGTTACATTTTTGTATGATAATTTTTGCCTGTTATGGTAAGAATAGCAATGTACAGTCAAAATCGAATTAGCTTGTCTTTTAAAAATATTGCTTATTTTTAATATTAGTTGACCTGTCTTTCCTGCTAGATTTGATCTTTGCGTGGACTAGAGAATTCAACCAACAACTATGCAAGATAATTACAGATAATATATACTGTTTCATTCCTCTTGAATTCTGAACCAGAGGAGCATCTTACATGATCAAGCAGAAATATTTTTAGGATGCAATTGTTATTGTTTCTTCTTTTTGTAAAACAGGTGTTGACCTCCAACCTGGCCAAGTGGCAACAGGAGAAGGAAGATTTACAAGGAAAATTAAAGTTGAGAGAACATCTGTCTCAAACTGCTGGCAAGAGTGAAGCCACACCAGCTCCTTCAAAGAACATTGATTCAGAGATGAAACAGCTGCAGTGCAAACTAAAGGTGACAGAAGAGATTATCTAGTGCTGAGGATAATTTGTATGAACAATATTTCATAACTGGGTCAAGCAGATACACATATACTCACATATGCGTATCATTTATATATCTTAGCCAATGATTAGCAACTTAGGTGTTAGATAACTTTTGATGTTAAGTAGAAATGTAGTCATAAGCAGGAGAATTAAAAGTTACAATTAAAACAATTTTTGCAGATCAGATAGACCAGACAGGGAAGCTTGATGGGTTTTCACATAATGATTAACTGTGTCTGGTTGAAAAGTGCTGTGGAATTACTTCAATGAGAATTGTGTTGATTCCTTCCTTCCTTTAAGCAATAGCTGTCTGTGAAAGCAGAGCATAGAATTTGGGCTGATGGGGCAGCTCATGTAATGTAACAGTGTTATGTTACCTATACATTACTACTGTTCTTGTCTTCAAAGAGACATCATTCTTTTTGTATTTGTAGTTTTGTAGATTAGCTGGTAGGAAAATACTAACTTGTTGATGATTTCATTTTTCAGTCTCCAGTGATTCTGTTATATGTGGATGACGTAGATGCTGGACTGTGCTGATCTGAGACCTTTCTCAGCAAGTGGCCTGGCTCAAACATACTAATACTTCCTCTCTTCTCACTGGAGGAAATATATGTGCAACAGAATGTCTTAAACTTGGGTTTTTTCCATCATTTTGTGTTTAATATTTGAGGAAAGAGAAAAGGTCAAAATGGTACAGCTCCTGGCTGCTAGAAGAAACTGCACGCTAGCAAGCCAGCTGCCAAAGGATCAACTGGAAGAAAAGGCCATATTATGTAACTAATATATCTGGCTCTGGCTCTGAGTACTGGATTAGCTGTGCTAGCGCATGAGTTGCAGGTAGTGCTCAGACCTCTTAGCTGTTGATGGTAATCATGGTATTACAGATCTTGGCTATAGCACACTGGATGTGTAACATCTAAATTCAGGGATTAGTAAAGGTAGGTCACATTGATAAAGACATGAGGGCAGCAGGGAGTAGCCATGAAAAGGCACAGAATTTGTTCTACTTTAACTATGAGAAAGAGATCTTGAAACCATACAGCTGACTTCTTGAGTGTTGATTTTAGTTTTGGGTTTGACTAATCTGCTTCTGTTGCTGGTGAATGGTAATTTCTGTTAGTTAGGGTTGTTCTTTTAGATGAGTGTCCTCATTATCCAGAAATCTAGTAGTCAATAGCTCTATGAAAGTAAGAAAAATAAATAATGAGGGGTTTTTTTGTAAAATACTGTAAGAGCAACACTCATGCTAGAAGCCTGCTTTATTTGTCTGTCAAATGCAAACAGCAAAATATATTGCTGAAAAATAAATTTTTTGTTTCTGCAGCAGAGGAAACATTTACCAAGCATATATAAATCTGATGTCAAAAATAATAACATTACTTTTAATTCCTTCGTAAATATGTATTACATTTTTCATGTAAAAAATAAACCATGCATGCAAAACTTCATTTAGAATAAACATAGTCTGTGACCCCAAATCCAGATTAGTAGAGTAAATTCACTGGTTGCTGAACTGGATGAGAGTTTTTACTATAGGGGTCTCCAAAGGTACTTAAGTCAAGTTACTGAAATTCTTAGCCTTATTTTGACCTAATAATTTTTCAAAAATTTAAGTCCTGCAAGTCATTTTTAGCAGAAGAAATTGGCAAAAGAAATTGTTCCAGGCTATCTAGCATACGCAAAAAGGAGATACAAAGTTATTCTCCTGAATGTCTCAATGTGGAAGCAGCAAAAGCTTTCCTTGTAGCTCAAAATCTCAAAGTATCTGGTTTTGTTAGTTCATTTTTTTCTCAGAGCTATCTTTGTAGTGTTTGTTTATGTTGTGTATAATGACTCCTTGTACCTTTGCCAATAGGAAGAAATGTGTTAGGTGTGGGTAGTGAGTTCGGAAGCAAAATACCATAAGCATACGTCTTTGCCTCTGAGCATGTGCAGAGGCTCACCTAAGTATTCAAGTTCATATCTGGTGTGTAAACCATGTAACTGGGTGCTGTGCTTCACGCTAATGAAGCTCAAGCTCAACAAACAGGTCTCAGGAAACTCAGGAATATTCTGCTAGCATACATCATTTTAACATTTTCTGGTTATACCTCACACTATAGTAATAGTAATAGACTAGACAAGTTATTGAGAACAGTATTTTACATCTAACTATGCACACAAGAATATATACTCCCCTTGAGGTGCACAGTTATGTACAATACCCCTATTAATGTTAATAGGCATTACAACTCTGCACTGAGTAGAGAAATTCTCCTGAAGTATGTTTGTTTACAGCTTGTCTGATCTGTTCACTGATTGTTTATACATAATAAGTAAAAAGCTTTAGTACAGTAGCTGAACCTGAATGCATATATGCACACATGTATGTTGTGCGTACACTTAACGCATATGTATCTTGGCAACACCTTTTGGAGTTCTGAAATCACTATATGCAATATGTTTGAGATGCCATTTTCAGCAATGGCATTCAATGCATATGCTCAGATTGCTAAGATGGCTACTTAGTTAAATTTCATATTTTTATTTCTGTAGAGTGATTCAGCTGTTCTGTATCTAAATCTTGGATAGAATATCTGTGTGTTTGCACGGAGGAATTGAGGGTTTTTTTACTTGCTACTATATACAATGAAGAAAAGCCAACAACCGTATGATGCTCCTTCACTGGAACTGCGTGTGCCTGAAAGTTAGGATCATACCTTTTTGTTACTGAAATGTAGGATTTGTGTTTGTATGACCACATGGAAATTTGTTTGTCTTGTGCTTTGAGTTTCAAGGGAAGCAAAAACAACTGCTCTTGTAGATCGCCATGTATTTCCAAATGCACAAAATGAAAGGCATTACTGGAAACTGTTGCTCTATAGATGTAGGAACTTGTGCTGTAGAACTATACCAGTCAAGGATGTAGTTCAAATGAAGATCCTATTTTATTTCTCTTCCTTTCTGTTACCTTTTCAGCTGACCATGCTATGCAAGAGAAAATGTGGTCTTGAAAGCTGCGCTGGGTTTGCAGCAATGGAAAAGTACTGATTATTAGAGCAATGGAAAAGTACTGATTTTCGTTATATTTTCCAAGGAATGTACTTTTGCTTAAGTGTAGCTAGAAAGTAAGAATGTTCCTTTTGTATCAATTAATGTTTAAGCACATTCATAAAATATATGGAAGTTTACACAGCCCATTATTTCGAACAAATTTACTGTTGACTGCAGATTTACTGTTGACTGCAATAATATTCAGTCTGCTTTATTTATATTTTAATATTTTTCAATATAGAATTCGAATAATGAAATCACTAAGCAATCGACCACCATTAAGTCACTAAAAAACAAAGTCCAGGAAAAAGAAGAACGGATTCAGGAACTACAGGCAAAGTATGCTCACTCTTCTATCCATTGTGTTTGGTGCCACCCCGTGGCAGCTGTAGAATTATTACATCATTAACCATTCTTAAATAGATTTTTAAGAGAATGTTTTATTCTTCTTTTTACTGCAATCTTGCAGACTGTTAGAGTGGGTTTTTTTAGAAACTGGAGCAGTACATGCTGAAATTCCATTCTGTTTAAACTGATGAGTGGTTAGCTAGGTACAGTATCTGTATTGCAATAAGAATACCCAGACCCTAGAGTAGAATATTTTATCCTTGATATAGGTCTGAATGAATTCCTCAGCACTGTTAAACACAGTCTTTCAAATACAGTAATTCTTTGCCTAGGGGCTAAGAGAAATGTCAAGGTTCAGATGCTTAAACAAGATTAAATATCCAGTCTTATATTCATAAAAAGTTCAAAAGGACAGTTGTATTTGTTTCTCTTTGAATTGATTAAGGTTTACTACTCATTTTGAAATTCACATGTGTTTTTTTGAAGTATGCAACTGAGATTTTTACTCTACCTGCTTTAACTGAAACAATACTGTTCTTCAATTATATTACTATATAAACATAACCTATTAGTATATCTGCGAATTTCTTGCCTTTGCCAGAATTTAACTCCTCTAACCATTCTGATTTTTTTTATTTGTAGAAAGAATGCAGTTTACTTATCTGAAATTATTTCATTTAAAAAATGGAGAACTCTTAAAATTGTTAAATTGTGTACATTGTGTATTTTCTGTTTCAAAATGAAACTGAATTTTTCCACTATAAGCCTTAAATTTAAAATAGAGTTACTGGTTATCATGCTTCCTTTATAAAATAGATAGTGTTTTTTCATAAACTATAAGATATAACCACCAATATAACATTAATAGTACAAATGCAAAATAGATGCAAGAAATTTTAAGATGCACTCTTTTCCTGTTTTTTTTTAATATGGTATTGACATGGTATCAACAACGTTTTATTCCTGAACATCCTACGATCATTCATTTTACTTTCATTTAAAAAAAAAAAAACAAAAACAAAAAACCAGAAATCTGAACATATTCAGGTATTGCTTATGTTTATGCTTAAAATATTAATTTGTATCATAAGATTGGAGGCATTGTGTAAGGCATAATCTTCTTATTGAACAGAAGTTACATTGTAGTACATGAAAGTTTCTTTTTTTGCAAAGTTTCTGAAAAATGCTGATAATATTTCTAGGTTTTCCAGTTTTTAAGAATTATTATCTTACCCGACATATTATAGGGATAGAGATTTTTCATGTATTTCTCTGTATTACTCAGTTGGATGAAAGGAGACTTCCCCCTTTCACTTTCTTTTACAACTAATGTTGTACAAAATAGTGTTTGAATGATACCTGCTTCAGACATCAAAGAAATCTAATTAATTAAATTTCCTGTTTTCAACAGGTTTTTTGGCTTTTTCTGAGAATAGTTTAAGAAGAATTATTCTGATTTCAGATCAGACAAGTTAGACTATAAACCACAGCAAAAAGCAAATCACAAATAAATTACATATTTAGAAATAAGTCTGTTTAATAAGAAACTTGAAACTGGTTTTAATGGTTTAGAACAGGGTAAACTGCAAGAATTGCCTCAGCTTTTATTTTAAAAAATACTCCAAAAGTACAGGAATCATAGTTTGTCTACTGCATTTATACTTTTTAGTTGTTCAAGATAGTTGCATATAAACAATATTTTCTAACAGTGACGTGTAGTGTGACTTCGTCCCTTCTAGGATTTCTCGATTGGAGAGGGACCTTAATACGAAAAGACATTTGATAGAAGACTTACGGTCTCATCTAAAAGCAAATCAAGAAAATGAGAAAACCTCTAATGAAACATTAGAAAGTCTTGAGAGAAAGGTACTTCTTTCTTGCTATTGATAGTTTTAGGAAAAGCAAAAGCTGGTGGATTTACACAAGTTATTTCAATATGCTATACATACTAAATCAATATATTGCTTTAAGTAAATAACATACAGTTAATTTAAGGGTGTAATTCCCTCCACTATAATTTGTATGAAACCAGTATATAGTGATAGCGTGGATGGATTCAGCATAATTTAATGTATGTTCATAAGATGTGTAATTAAATATTAAAGTATTCAGAACACTGAGTTGCAAGGATATGCTGTAAGTAGTGAGATTTAGTTTTATGCACTGTAAGTTCATAAAATACAGTAGAGCTGAAACAATGGTGATTTTACATGGCATATGCTAATGAAGTCCATGTACCTCTCCTGGCTATAGTAGTTAAATGCTTTAGTATGTTAAATCTGTTGTCTACTGCAATGTTATGAATGATTCACAGTTCTTAGCTTAATGTAATTCTGTCTGTGTAGGTAGAGCTTAATTTCTGTGGAAAATTATTTTCTCCTGCAAAATTCTAGGATGATTTCACAGAAGCTAGGGGGACTTGTATACGTTTTGGCATCTTTCTATATTATCCAACCAATGTATTGCACTTTGGCCTTTAATTCCAGAAAAAGATTATGATACTTGGTTGTCCGTGAGGTTATGCAGCATATGACCCCAAAATAGAAATAAACTTTACCAATTTGCTTTTGTTTTCCTAGAATGAGGGTGCTTGCTGAATACCACAGGCACTATCTCTCCTTGCAGTCATACGGCACTTTCAGCTCTAGAGAGAGCTACTGTCTTACCCTCCATGCCAAAGATAAGGTATTACTAAGAAATCCGCAGCCAGAGAGTGAGAACATAAGTAAGCAAGGGAACTCAAGTATAACGAGATAAATACATGGTTTTGTTTTTAGACGAATTATTTAGAATGGAACAATGTACTTTAATGCTATTCTTTGGGTATTTTAAGTGCTGCATTTCTCAGATTCCAGAGACTCGAATTCCATACATTAATTTGACTATTCCATGTGGAAAATCAACTTGATGAATTTTACATTATCTTTAGCAGAAGATCAAACAAATTCCCTGTTACTTGACATTGGTCTATTTCATTTTACCCCAAATCAGTGTTTGCATTGTATGGCAAAATGATAATTATCTAAGAGGCTTTACAGACTATTAACTTGTATCATTTTCTCAGCTGAGTTTTAATTAATGTTTTTACTTCTGATAGAAGAAATGAGTGGAAGTTGTGGTTTGCTCTCTTTTGCATGCACTGTAGCAGTAAAATGTGTATGAACAAACAGCTCTGCAAATGAAGAGCTTTTCTTTACACTTAATACAAGTCAAGACTTTATGTAACAACATTGTGTGCAAACAGATCTCTACTGGATCAGCAGTAGAGATTTATTAAAGACTGTAATTTCAGAAAAGGGCACTTTAATCAAATTATTTATATAATACAGGTGTGTTTATACAATATAGGTAAGCTTAGTTTTAATTTCATTTTCATTTTTAAGTTTTGTATCTTAATAGTCAATTGCACTGGCCTTTCATTATTTCAGGTAAAGGCACTGGCTGAAGACTGTTCGAACAAAAAAACCTCCATTGACTCACTGAAGCAAAGACTTAATGTAGCTACAAAAGAGAAGTCTCAGTATGAGCAGATGTATCACAAGGCTAAAGATGAGTTGGAGAAAAAGGTATATTAAAGTTGTGATGGCTCCACTGTGGAACCTTTTCATACCTCACTTTCAAATGAAAAGTTGCAAGCTTAGACTTTTTAAATACAGAAAGGGAAAACAGAGCAGAATAATACTAATGCATTTCTCTGATTCAATTCAGTCACATTACTGAAATTTAGATGCTGAAACATGGATGTAATGACTGAAAATGGAATTACTTTTTCCTGTGAAATTACATTTTAGTGTTGCAAGTAGAATGTTCTGTGATGTTAACCATTGTGTGGGAGATTGGCTTATTTGTTCATTTGTGGTCTACCATACTTGCTTATCAGTTTTTATTATATCACTGCTGTTTCTCTGTGGATGTCTTTCAGCATCTCAAGCTTACCAATCTAGAGAGCAAAATGATTGAGACAGAATGTGCCATGACTGAACTTGAGACTACTGCATCTCGACAACTACATGGCTTGGCTAAACAGAGTGGGCAGGCTTTGGAAACCGTACAGAAGAAGCTGCTGCTCACTAATGACAAAGTAGAAGAGTTCATTACATTTGTGAAGGTTAGAGTTTTGATTTTCTTTTGAGTGTTCACCTAAATAAATATTCTTAAGTGAAAGCAAAACACAGAAGATTAAATGAGGCTAATCTTTGGCACATTCCTGGTTCTGGAACAGTCTTTGAAGTGCCTTCACTGGCCTGGTGTCACCTCTGAACTGGTCTAAACAAGAAGAAAGAGTCAATGGCTCTAGGTCTCTCTCCTAGACTTCCCTAGACTTCCATAATTTCTATTGGCCATCTTTTTGTATATGGCTGCCAGTGTACTTGTTCCCAAGAAAAATTCTTAGTCATATAGCAAATTACTCTGCAGAAAAAGATGTAAGAAAACAACACATGTAAGAAAATAATTCATATCTGTTGATTAGTGTGAATTACCCCATTTTCTACATGCATTGCTTTTTATTGCAGAAATATTACATAAGGAAGCCTCTATTGCAAAATTGAAAGCAGTTTTAAAAGCAGTATGTAGAATATTCTTCTCTTATTTTGGTTAAATACTTAACAATCTGCTACAGTGCCTCATGCAATAATACTGTGTCTGTGGTGTTATACAGATTGCTTCATTATACAACTTCGGTGTGAAGTTCTGCAGAATGAACTAATATGTGTTTTGTAACTTAACATTTGAAATATAAATATTATTCATTTTTTCTGAAATACCCACTACATAACTAAGAATTATAATGCCTATTCAGTATATATCTAGCTTTAATTTAGCATATATCTACTATATTCCTACTTTCAGACAAGGTTATATCTTACTAACCCATGAGATTCACTTCTCTACTGTTCTTGGATTTCTGTAGAGGTGGGCTGCTTTCAGATATCTTTGAGCAAGTCTGATAGCATCCGAAGTAAAGAGCAGTGGTATTTTGATGCACTGTAAAAAGAAGACATATATAGTTATCTTTTCATTAATAACTTTCCACTGTGGATTGAAATTTAGTAACTTAAGTACTTGTGCATTTTAGCTTATTTCTGTCATCATCAGATAACAAGTCACTTTACAACTATCCCATGTTCCGTTTCTTGCAGAATTCACATCAACTTCATTATGAAAAAAAGACTGAACAATTTTGAATGTGCTTTAAAATCCTAAATTGAAAGAATTTATAAGCTAAAATACCTAAGGTGAAAATGAGGATTGACTTCCATGAGAAAAATGTGCCTGCTCTTTAAAAAATGAGTTATTTTATTTTTTACCTTTGTGATTAAAGTAAAGGCTGTCTTCTGTTTGCCTTGTTTCATAACCCTTGGGGAAGTGGTATAAAACTGATCACTGTGCCCTGTTATTCAGAAGTATCTTGCCTATTCTTGAACAAACTTACTTTTCATGGGGGGAAATGCGCTTTCTTCTATTACAGAATACTTCCTCTAAGAGGAAGAAAGGAGTGTTTTCTCCGCAGCTGTGTGCTTATTTTTGGCTAAGTATGGGAAAGTCTGAATTAATCTAATGTATTATCTATTTTTTTTAATTAAATACTCCTGTGTCATTGATGACAGAGAGATCCAATTCAGTTCCATTCAGGCTTCTATGAATTTTGGAATTACTTAATTGAATAAGCTGCATTAGCAATTATAGACAAAGGAGATAAACAAGTGTTTGTACTATCAATACTTTACAGAATTCCATAATGAAAAGTTTGTAAAAAATTAGAAAATGAGAAAGTAAAAGATCTTCTGCTCTCAAAAGTAGCTGTAGTGAGGAAAATCGCCTATTAGCAACTCTTACGATACTTCATTCGTTGTTGAATAAGATGACTGCTTCTCTGTTAATCTTTCTATTTTATACTTACTCTTACCATGAATATTCATTAGTATTTACATGGTTGTACTCTATGTGAAAAGAATATTAATACATAGTTTCTCTATAAATAGTAATATTTAGCTATTAAAGCTAAATATGTAGTTTCTCCCCTTGATAAAAGAATATACATGAGTATCTGAAGTAACATTTTTGCTGACTACTGTTCCTCTGCAGAAAGATTTTTTGAAAATAAAGATGCTATCTATAAGTCAGATATTGAAGAACAGGGAGTTCCTCGGTAGACTGCTTTGTTTACTTAGGTACTAAATATTTACAGAAAAAAAGTTCTCTGAAATCAGATTTTATTCACAGTATAACACTGTAAAAAATGTAGTTGAAAATCCTTGGCGTTTCAGTGGAATTCTGTAGTAAATCCTGTTAAAATACCTCTTACGTATCTGTTGCTATAACCTGCATAGGAAAATTGAGGTGGCATAATAAGAAGTAGCAGTAGTCCTTCCTGTACCAGCTCTTCCTTTGAAGTCTGGTCTGTCTCATTTTTCCTCTCTCCGTCCAGGTGGCTGTCAATTTTCCCCTTACCTTGGTTCTCGCTCAAGTTTCAGTAACTCAAATAAGTTTGTATAGATCTCTGTATAGAGATCAAGTTTAAACTGTCTCCTGCTTAACCTTTTTAACATATTTGTATGACCCTCATCTTTGTCTGCTATTCTGACCACTTCACAAGCCTTACTTGTTTTTCTAAGTGCAAGTGTCATCTTCTCATTAATCAATGGCATACAGTTACATTTTCTAGCCTTTTCATGTCTCTTGTGACATTACATAGTTCTTTTTTTAACATACAGCTACTAAATCATTTCAGCGTTGCTAATTAATAGCTACAGCTAATAACAGGACAACAGAGGAACTTCAGAGAAGAGGGTGTGGCTCTTTCTGTTTATAGCAGACACTGTTACTTGCCTTTAGAGTTACTGATAACTCAGAACCACAGGATCTTGAATCCATTTGAATCAATACACTAAGTTACAAAACCTGGGGAGAGGTTTCTGGTAGGAGTCTGATACACACCTCTGGATCAAATTAGAGGATATGATGAGTTACTGGATAAGCACATATTTGTAATGTACAACAAAGCATTGCATTGCTATGGAGAGCCCAGTTTGGAACACTTATGCAACTAACTAAAATTGCTAGATTGTAAAATCTAGTAATAGTTTCTAAAACTTGTGGAAGAAATAATGACAAACAAAACTTGCTGATTAAAAATGTTGTAAGTCATTATTAGACTTATTTTTGTTGGAGTGCAGTATAGGGATCAGGTGTTATGTCCTAAATTATGTTCAGTGGGAACCAACAGGACATCTAAAGTAGGTTGGTTCAGAGCAGCTCATTTCTCCAAACCTGTTATGAAGGACATATAGGCTAGGAGAAAATATGAATAGAAATTGTGCACTCTAACAGTTTATTAAGTAAACAAAAAACCACAGTTCCATAATTAGAGGCTAGCTTCTTATAAATATCCATTTCAGTTTGATAGGAAAGAGAACACAATATTTAGCAACAAAAAGGCAATATAAAGGAAGTCAAAAATGGATTATAGATAATAACCTGAAAAGATGGAGCAGAAATAAAGTATGGAGGATGGAGAAGAGGCAAAAGATATCAAGATGAAATCTGTGGGTAGCAAGGCCAAGAATAATAGTAAAGGGGCAGGGTAATAAGATAGCTATTACAGGTGGTTACAACCTGTTATTAGAGAAACCAGCTCTGTAACTATGTGAAGACAGAAGTCTTGTTATGAGTATTTCTGGTTTGTATCTGGAAGGAGGTAGGCTGATGAAGATGAAGATGATGAAACATCCCCAGTCTATTAGTAGCCAAAGGAGGATTTTAAGCAATTTCTAGAAAAAAGTAGTGTTTTTAAATTGAGAACTTTTATAGCTTACAACTTTATAGGACCGGCTAAGGAACTTTACTCTTGCTGATCCTCATTTTGAATAAGTATTCAAAGTCAGTGTATATATACTATAATACTGCCATGAGTATTAAAGTAGTCTGAAAGAATGGTAACATTGAGCTGATGTTCAGAAAACGCAGTCAGGATAGATATTTTTTGGTTAGTTAGTCTGACCTTATTTCTGGCTAAAATAATGAAAATCTGATATGATAGTAAATTATTAAAGTATTAAAGCATAGGAGTATAGTTATACTTCTTAGAATGGCTTTGTGGAAAATAAGTTGCATTGAATAAATCTAAGTTCTTTCCTGGAAGGCAGTACAAGTCAGTTGATAAAGGTTACTATTCATTTTAATATACTGGTTTTTAAGATGTCTGACCTAACACTGAGACATTCAAATAAAGAATGTAGGCTATGCAACATCAATAATATGTTAAATGGATTAAAAATTGCCTGTGCAGTTGATCTGAAAAGTAATTAATGAAATCTAAGTGTTTCTAGAGTTCTGTAAAGACCAGAGCTAAACTTGATTATGAAACATTTTCACAGAATTAGATATCAAATCCTGATAAAATTTGTCAATGGCATTTATGATGACTGATAAATAATAGTGAAAGTAAGGTTGTAAGTAAAATGTAAGCTAGGCCAAATAAAACATTTTTATTACAGAAGAACACAAACTACCTGTAAGAGGGACCAGGTGGTTCTAAGGGTATTTTAGATGCCTTTTATAAAGCTACATGTTTTCATGCCATCCATCTTCCATCAGCACCATAAATTCTCTTTGAACCATACATCCAATTTCTATAGTGTACCATTGGTCAATATTTTCTATAGTATGTATTGCACTATCGGATCCTCAGGTGGATCTTGCCAGTTATGTGCAGCACAGCAACCAGAGCAAAATGTTCTTTATTGTGTTTGTAGTATCCGTGACAACACATGCAGAAAAAGGCCATTGGATAAAGTTAAAAAACTGCTATTAGACTACTTGACTGGATGCCTATCGAAAATAAGGTACCGCATACTAGTGTGCTCTGAAACTGTCCAAAATCCTGCCTAATTCTGTAGGAATTCTGTTTTCCTGCATTACTGTACTTTTTTTTTTTTTTAGCTTACCTAGACTTTGACCGTATATTGCTGTTATGGACCCTTGTAAGTTCAAGACTCAGTAGTGTTGTCTATCCCATTCAACTTGTACATCAGCAAAACTCATTTTTATAAGTTAATCTGCAGTGATGACATCTGCCTGAGCATGAAAATATCAGAACTTTTCTGACCTTGAGGAAGATGTTTTGAAGTTATGATAAGGCACCTATATTCAACTGTGGCTGTAATAAATAGGCGATGGCAGCTGAATGCTTTAAAGTCAGCTGAGTGCATTTCTCACTTCCATAATGCCTCTGTGATTTGGGACTTGTGTGCCCTCCACAGAGGATACCGAGTGAAGCACAGTTCACATCTGGTCTGTTCTGGCATTGTTCTTGATAGGTCTCCAGTATAACCATCTGATAGAATTGACTGCCAAAATCAGGACCCATGGGCAGTTTACTTGGCAAGCCTAGTGGATCTGCTTGGGGATCTAACACTCACTCTCTTAAGACATCTGCCCTCATTTCTGCTGCTCAGAACAGACCTTAAGCTAGGTGCATTTCCCCCTTGCTCTGTTTGACATACAGCTACATGCAGCCACATGTGTCAGAGGCCTTGTTCCAGCTCTGCTTGGCCAAGTGATGCTGTGCTAGTCATTTGCCATTCAGTCAGCTTACCTTATATCCCAATATAAGTCAGTCTCTCTTACCTTTCTGCAGTTTACCTTGAATCCTGGCATCAGTTTTGGCATGGCATATTTTCTCACTATCTTGGGCTGTAGTTCAATATACAGTTTAAAATAAGTTAACACTTGTCCTAGAAAGTTCCACCTCTGAGTGACCCTCACTGCTCATTTCTGCCCCTATGAAACTTCCTCCCTCCTCCATTTATGAAATGTCATAATAAACATTATATGGGTCAACTGAGAGCTGGGTCAGTTGTGAGCTAGCTCCTGAAAATGCAGTTAACCGTTTGAAAACCCAGAGCACCAGCTTTTTTGTACCATCGAGGGTCAGAGCAGGTACAGGTTTACATGGTTGCAGGCTAGAGACGCTGAGAGTGCCCTTTAGTGGCAGCGCTAGTTGCAGATATCACATGGAACCTCTTCCTGTTACAAAGAATAAGTCTAATTAATGACTCACCACTTTCATGTTAAAAATTCCTGTCATTTGGCAAATTCCTGTTATTTACCATTGTTGTCTTTTTCTCTTGAACTGTTCTGTGTTGGGGAAGGGAGAGCATTGCCAGGAAACATGTTCTTCTCAGAATGGCCATGTGCAGATGATGTCCTATTTGCTCTTTATCTCAAAAGAAAAAGAAAAAAAAAATTAGAGATAATTAGTAGTTGGGTTGGGATGCTCAAATATTCTTTCCAACAAGAGAGCAGCACAAGTACACTGCTACTGCCTGTGCCTCCAGCTGCAAAGTCAGTTCTTTGGATAGAAATAAATCCTTGCAGGGGACTCTCAGAATTCTCCAGTTATGGTGAGGCAGTAAGAAACATTCTTCATAGGATGTTTCCATTGGTGAATGTGTTCTCAAACCCTGTGGATTCAGTTTTCTTGGCAGTACTACTGCTCCAACTTCTTCCAGGCCCAGGGTGTGCAGAACATTCTTTTTATGTGGGTACCCAGATCAGATGCAGGATGCCATTTGAATGATCATTTGTTTCTTCATCTAAAAATGCTAAGCATAATAGGCTAATTGTAAAATTTTATAATTGGCAAAAATGGACTTTTTATTAAAATAGAACTATCGTTTGCTGTGCAGATGAAAATTGATTTATTTTGAAAAATTTACACGATTGTATATGAACCGTACCAATTTGGAAGTGTTGATTGACCAAACACAGGTTTCTTCAGCAGGTCACTGGGACATTTTGCAAATAACAGCAGATAGTATCACTTATGTAAATCAGCACTGTCAGTTTTGATTTGAGAGTGGACACTTTTAATATGACTTCAAGTTGTTAGAAAATGTTCCCCACTGGGAACACTTAAAAGCCAAAAGATAAGTGTATTTCATTTATTACACTCCAAACTGTCAACACTTTACCTGGAAAAGTATACCCAGAGTGATTATTTTGTATTGTATGGAGTAGACGATGAGTCTGCCAATCTGTGTTCAGTCAGAATCAGCATAATATTTGGTTACAGGGATGTGTTCCAGTCCGATGAGAATCAGTATTCTTATCTGCAGAATACACATCTTTAAGAGAAGATGTCCTATATGCAAAGCAAAATTTGTGTAACTGAAAATAACTCACCATTAAAAAAAATCAGGCATTTATTGCTTCTTTTTCACTATGCGTGCTGTTTTAGGAAAAAAGGAGAAATTCAGCTTTTATTATGAAATACCAACCTTTCTTGGTTCTGAGAAGAAATCGGTGATAAATTAAGCTAATCTCCATCAGGATTACTCTGCATCTGGGATTTAGGCAAATTGAATCAGAGGCCTGAATAGTGACAGTGAATATCTATTAGACTGTAAACAGAATAATAGGCCCTGTGAATTTTAATGAATGAAGTGAATGGCTGAACTCTTACAGTTTACAGAAGGCATATGGTTAGTGATGCATACAGTATGCCAGGAACAGTATATAATGTAGATGTCTTAATGTATAAAATCTTGATTACTAAAAATGAAGAATAAATAGACAGATTTTGAAAAGCTTTTCCTTACTCTCCTTTCTCTTTGCTTTATAGGCTTAGAAGGCTGGCACTTCACTTTTGTTTTTGACTATGATAGGTAAAGATGATAACAGATGTAGTTTAAAATATGTTGAATTATTTTTTTGTATCTCCCTCTGCATTAAGAGTTTAGAGGAATTGATTTAAATGATTCAACCTATGTAACCAAATTGCAAGGTATGTCAGGTTTCTGTAGCTGCGCATGTATGTCTCATGCAAAGTTTAGATGCATGGTGACTCGCACAGGTGATTTTCTTGATATTAGTGCTACTTTCATTTTTCTTACAGTGCCTGGGAACCATGCTTATAGACCGTGACTCTCTAATAGTAGATATTGTGTGAACAGATCCAACAAACTAGAGCTGAACAGGAAACTGCTTTCACCAACTTGCAAATAGCTTCCTTTCTCTGCCTCAGGGAAAAAAAATATTATTCTAAGTTTTTCAGAGAATGAAACTGCAACAGGCTCAGCTGGGAGAATCTTGGAGACTCTGCAGTGTACTCCCTGGAAGCGTATAGATCCACCTGTGATTCCTTTAAATGGCTTGGAGAGATTGCTTTTTAAAGCTTATACTCAGCCCTGTGCATAATCTGGAGACAGTTAGAAAGATGCCTAGTTTAAAGATAGTGGCCAGTTCGAGGTCTAAAAGATAGAAACAATGTTGACTGGAAAAAGGGCTAACTGGAAGACTTGGGGGATGGACGCATGAGTACAAGGTGTATAGTAAAGGCTCTAGGCTTGAAGTGGTTGGAAAACTTTTTGGCAACGTGACAGGAAAAGTAGCAAAACTTGGAAAGGAGGAGAAGGGTCTCCAGTAATAATTGATTTTAATGTTCGTGTACAAATAATTGTTCAATGTGTGTTGATCAGATTACTAAGAAAGCAAGCTGAAGCAGAGAGAACAGAAAGCACCCGTGTACAGAGACTTGTGAAGACCACAGTAATTTAGAAAGGTGGGAATTGAGGGGATTCCCCAACGGACATGATGAAGAAGCTACAGAGAGGTGGGAAGAGCTCTAGGAGGTTGGAATCATAAAAAACAAGTGACAAAATTTTAAGAAAACACAATCGAAAAACTTTAATTTTTTTTTTATGAGTATAAGAAATGACAGAGATGACCTCTTAAACTAGGTTTCAAACACATTTGTTTCAGCAGTGCAGTGGTCTTACACAGGGCATCTGGTTTATAGTTTTTATGCTTTGCATGTGTTTCTGCAGAAAGATAGCATAAGCTCAGACACTGAACTGAGTATCAGGAAATCTTGGTGCTCTTCACATCTTGGTCACTGACCTGCTATGTGAACTTTGGAGTGTTGCTTCACCTCAGTATTTCTTGGTCTGCCCTAAATATTTGTTTGCCATGTCCAGTATAACTGTGCTGACTTTATCTGCCCTAACTGTTCAGATAATAACCTCTCTGAGATCCCAGGCATCTCTGTCAGTGCCTTTTTTTTTTCTCTGTAAATAAACTAATATATGAGTTTTAAAGGAATGATGCTAGTTTTGCTAGCACCTGTGTAAATCAGAGGTAATTCTGTTGAAACCAAAGAATTTACAGCAGGGAAAAAATTAATGTAAATGAGGTAGGACTTAAACGCTGAAGTAAATAGGAGTTCAAATTATTATTATTGCCCATTTCACATAAATATAATTTTAGAAACTAATATATTTTGGCACAAATATTCTGCCTGTCATCCCACACTGATTACACGTTATTTCAACTCATTCTCTGCTATAAAGAAAACTTATTTTTTTCCCTGTTACAGGTCACAAAACATGGTAATTGTGTTGAAAATTTAGCAACAGTACAATGAAAACAATGGAGTGTTTGCTGATACTTAAAAAAAAAAGCATCCATCTGAAAACATTTAGGTCTACAACTTAAGTTTTTGACAGTTTTGAAGCTTAACGTACAGGGGAGGTTAGATAACGGTAAAGCTCTAATATTATACATGACTACATGTCCCTCATATCAGTAAGTATCTGCTGCATGCCCTATAAATGAGGTGCCCAGCTGATGCAATAAGAGGGGCTTCATTCTACCTAAAACCATGTTACAAAGAATGCTATGAAAAGAAACAGATTTTTAAGACAAGATTTCAGGCATAAATGAAAGTGTGATAGCTAAACAGTTCTCAAGAGAGGATTAGAAAAGTAAAAGAGAAAAAGCTGACCAGTAATACAAAGAACTCTAATTTTGAGTCACAAAGGGAATTTTTGAACATGTAAGTATAGTCTTAAATATATATTGTGTACTTCTCTACAGAAATTGTCATTGGCCAGAATATATTTGTTTAAATATGGCTTGTTTTGAAAACAATCTAAAATTAAAAACCTGCTGTGACTTAAGGCACTTTTCTATTAATTTGTAAATAAACTGAACAATCTTTTAGGACATAGCACAACGTATTCAATTTCCTTTTCTTATAAATGTCAAATATAGGTTGAAATATTTTTAATATTCTTCCCTATGGTTTTCTGCAGCTGGAGCTGGTTAAGAAAATATAGTCAAAAGAAGATTCTCAATTTTGTACTTGAAAATAAATGGTTATACAGAAATAATTTGTTTTCAATGGTTTTGAATCAAGAAGCAATGGTATTTTGGTAGAGGATGTAGGATGAGATTGGTAGCAAAGGTATTTTGGAGAAATGTGGAGAAACGTTAGTTATTAAACAGTTGCCAGCCAAGTGAGACTTTCTCACCTCTGTTTTCCTAATGGCAAGCAGGAATAACACAACTTAAGCGAGCATAGTTATACAAATTCAAATCTTACCTGTGACAGGAATCAGGTTAACAAATTTTATGCAACAGTTTCTCATTTCTACCATTGTACCTTAATATTCTTCTTCCTTATTGCATTTTAACTGGTTGTTGGGTCTGTGGTTCTAAATGCCAGGAAGCTGAGTTTTTTGTTCAAATACTGAAATCCTGAGGCCCCTTTTAAACTGTGTGACTCAAGGGCTTTTTAAGAAAAGCCGTGGTGGGTTTAGCTTTAGTAGCTGAAAAATAATACTGTGCAAATCTGTCTACACTTTTCCAGATGTTCTTACTAGAATTGGGTTTGGGATATTACTGAATTCACCTTTTCTAGTTCAAAGTCTGTCATCCATAGCTTAGAGCCATGAAGAAGGCAGGGTTGGGCTAGGATGTTGGACTGCAGCTGGAGATAGAATCATAGAATTGTTTAGGTGGGAAAAGACCTTTAAGATCATCAAGTCCAACTGTAAACCTAACCCTGCCAGGTCCACCACTAAACCATGTCCCTAAGCGCCTCATCCACACATCTTTTAAACACCTCCAGGAAAGGTGACTTAACTACCTCCCTGGGCAGCCTGCTGTAATGTCTGACAGCCCTTTCCACAAAGAAGCTTATCCCAATATCCAATCCAAACCTCCCCTGGCGCAAGCCAAGGCCATCTCCCCCTGTTCCACCACTTGTCACATGGGAGAAGAGACCAGCACCCACCTCTCTATAATCTCCTTTCAGGTAGTTGTAGGCAGCAGTAAGGTCTCCCAGAGCCTCTTCCTCTCCAGGCTAAACAACCCCAGCTCTCCCAACTGCTCTCCATAAGACTTGTGCTCCAGACCCCTCACCAGCTTTGTCGCCCTTCTCTGGACATGCTCCAGCATACCAATGTCCTTCCTGAAGTGAAGGGCCCAAAACGAAACACAGCATTTGAGGTGCAGTGGACTGTAGCTACCAAAATCTAAAACTTAACCCACAGTTTTTGCACAAGGGTAGAAGAGGCTGGTGATATTTTAAATTACTTCAATTAATTTTTCAGATCTTGTCTGTTAGGTCCTTAGTTATGCTCATGTGTGTTCAGATTTGCTTCTGTTAATGGATGTGGAAAATCAGGTTGTAGATGCAACTGCAGTACCACATTATTTTGTATGTACATACTGCAATTTCTCAATCTTTATGTAAAATGGAATTCTTACAGATCATCAGGTAAGGCATTTCTTCCAGGCACTGTGTTCTTTCATCTTCCACTGATCTCTGTGAAGTTGTGAGTACTATTCTCAGTGCAAATCAACATAAGACTGTTTATTTTAAATCATATGTATCAATCTGATACCTAGCTTTACTGGATGTATTTCTTCCTTTCAGCTTTTTATTGAATTAGCCTTTGAAGCTCTTCACCTCTGCTAGCTTTTAGAGAATATTGTCACTCTGATATTCCCTTGAGCGTATCTTTTTGTTTTGTTTGGGTTTTAATGCATTCTACAGCTTGTTTGTTTACTTTATTCTTAATGAAAGAGATAATAAAAGCCTATCTTAATTTCTCCAAATATGTACAAATAAATCCAAGACCTAAGCCACATAGCTTGAACATATATGTTCCATATATGTTCATAAATTTTAGAACTAAAGCAGAAACTGACTGAAGACAGGTAAATAAAACCAACATACCACATTATAAATGTGACCTGTGTGACATTGGTAAATTAATGTCGCTACTACTTTAATATTTGTCAATAGCATTCTTGGTTGGTACTGAATACTGAAGTTGGTGGAAGAAGGTAAGACGGGTCTATGTCTCCTCTGCACCTTTATACTCTACTTTCAGGGCATCTGCTGGAGTTTCTGAAATCACATGTGATCTCTGGGGATCATAAGAATTAATTTAACCTCCTGAGGCTGACTCATTTTCATGGGTCAGAACGCTACATGTTATAGCCCTTGGCCAGACAAATCTGTTTCAGTGGCCTGGCTTGTTTTTATTTCTTGTCTACACTCTTGTCCCTTTTCTGATAAAAAAAAATTATGCCTAGAACGTGTATTTGTTCAAGTGAAGGAGCTAGCTAAGGTAACTATATGGAGAGCAAAATAAACTCCCCGTGATCCAGGAGGAAGCAGTTAACGACCTGCTATGCCACCTGGACACTCACAAGTCTATGGGGCCTGATGGCATCCACCCAAGGGTGCTGAGGGAGCTGGCAGAGGAGCTTGCCAAGCCGCTCTCCATCATTTATCAGCAGTCCTGGTTAACAGGGGAGGTCCCGGATGACTGGAAGCTTGCCAATGTGATGCCCATCTACAAGAAGGGCTGGAAGGAGGATCTGGGGAACTACAGGCCTGTCAGTCTGACCTCGGTGCCGGGGAAGATTATGGAGAGGTTCATCTTGAGGGCGCTCACAGGGCACGTGCAGGACAACCGAGGGATCAGGCCCAGCCAGCACAGGTTCATGAAAGGCAGGTCCTGCTTGACCAACCTCATCTCCTTCTATGACCAGATGACCCACCTGGTGTATGGGGGAAAGGCTGTTGACGTTGTCTACCTGGACTTCAGCAAAGCCTTTGACACTGTCTCTCATAGTATTATCCTGGAGAAACTGGCAAATCGTGGCTCAGACAGGTGCACTTTTCACTGGGTAAAAAACTGGCTGGACGGCCGAGCCCAGAGAGTCGTGGTGAATGGAGTCAAAGCCAGTTAGCAGCCGGTCACAAGCAGAGTCCCCCAGGGCTCAGTTTTGGGGCCGGTCTTGTTTAATATCTTTATCGATGATCCGGATGAGGGGATTGAGTGCTCCCTCAGCAAGTTTGCAGATGACACCAAGTTGGGTGGGAGTGCTGATGTGCTCGAGGGTCGGAAGGCTCTGCAGAGGGATCTGGACAGGCTGGATCAATGGGCCGAGACCAATTGTATGAGGTTCAACAAGGCCAAGTGCCGGGTCCTGCACTTGGGTCACAACAACCCCATGCAATGCTACAGGCTTGGGGACGAGTGGCTGGAAAGCTGCCCTGCAGAAAAGGACCTGTGTGTGTTGGTCAACAGCCGGCTGAATACGAGCCAGCAGTGTGCCCAGGTGGCCAAGAAGGCCAACGGCATCCTGGCCTGTATCAGAAATAGTGTGGCCAGCAGGAGCAGGGAGGTGATCGTGCCCCTGTACTCAGCGCTGGTGAGGCCACACCTCGAATCCTGTGTTCAGTTTTGGGCCCCTCACTACAAGAAGGACATTGAGGTGCTGGAGCGTGTCCAGAGAAGGGCGACGAAGCTGGTGAGGGGTCTGGAACACAAGTCTTATGAGGAGTGGCTGAGGGAACTGGGTTTGTTCAGTCTGAAGAAGAGGAGGCTGAGGGGAGACCTCATCACTCTCTACAACTACCTGGAAGGGGGTTGCAGAGAGGTGGGTGTTGGTCTCTTCTCCCAAGTGATGAGTGACAGGACAAGAGGAAATGGCCTCAAGTTGTGCCAGGGGAGGTTTAGGCTGGATATTAGGAAAAATTTCTTTTCGGAGAGAGTGGTGAAGCATTGGAACAGGCTGCCCAGGGAAGTGGTGGAGTCACCATCCCTGGAGGTGTTCAAGGAACGTGTGGATGTGGCATTGTGGGACATGGTTTAGTGGGCATGGTGGCGTTGGGTTGATGGTTGGACTTGATGATCTTACAGGTCTTTTGCAACCGTAGTGATTCTGTAACTTAATATATATAAAAAATGAAATTGCTGTAGAAGTGTTTTTCTTTTCTCTGACATAGAGCAATCATGCTGTGAGATCAGTTTAAACATTATTACTGAAACTATTTTGAAAGTCATTTTTAGAGATGCAATAAGGACCAAATAATCCTGCTGAAATAGTGCATGGCATCATCTCTTTGTGTCACTTTGTCCATTCCTTCTGGTTTGTCCTGTTGATTGTGAGCTATTTGGGGTAGTAATGCTCTCTCAACCTTTTAGAGTGCTAGGATCTGCCTTAACTTTAGGCCAGCAATAATTGTTCTACCACAGAAGTTGAGAAGTTCTTTAAACTCAGCATTCAGTTCTGTGAAATTAAGATCTTGTTTTCCACAGACAGCTGCAACATCTTCACAATACTTTTGTTTCTTTAGGAAACTAACCTTGTTTCAGAAAAGATTTTCGGTTTCATTTTTGGTGTAATGCTCTGGGTCACACCTATTCTTACACCATCCCAATCTACAAAACAAGTGAGTTTCTAAGAACACATTACTTGTATCTAAAGACACTTTCATATTGAACTACACACAAAATACTATGTACAGAATTGTTCTGTATATTACACTGTTCTATACATTTGTGGTTGGTTGACCCTAGTCAGGAGCTAAACGCCACACAGTTGCTTGGTCACTCCCTGGCCCCAGTGAGGCTGGGGAGAGAATAGGAAGAGCAAAAGCAAGAGGGCTCATGCATTGAGGTAAGGACAGTTTAGTAAGTGACGAAAAGAGGGGAAAAAATGCCAAGGGATGTAGACCAATGCCCAGCCAGTCTCTGAGCAACAGCTAGCTGCCAGACCAATCCCCCATTCCCCTCAGTTTTTATTGTTGAGCAAGACATTATATGGTGCGAAATGTCCCTTTGTTCAATTCAGGTCATCCGTCCCAGGTGTGTCCCCTCCCTACTTCTTGTGCACCCCAGCCTACTCACTGAGGGGGCAGGGTGGGAAACAGAGAAGGCCTTGATGCTGTGCAAGCACTGCTGAGCAATAGCTAGTGTGTCATCGACACTGTTTTAGTAACAAATCCAAAACACTGTACCATAGGAGTTGCTAGAAGACAATTAACTCCATCCCAGCCAGACCCAGCACAACATTATTACTATTGTACAAAGCACAGTGAAGCTTAAAATTGTCCATAACTAATGTGAGCCATGTCTTCTGCCATGAGATCTGCACCAGTGCAAGACTGAAATCTAGCAACACATAGCTACAGTGCTAGCATCAGACTTTGGTCTGTCTTGGGGCCATTAAGTTTTATTATACTACAAACAATAATAACAGACTGTGTAAATTAACATGGTAATTACAAGAATAATTTTAGGCATTGACTTGGTCATATGGCATTACTTGGGGCCATTGATCAATATGTGTCAATTCCAGGATCAACCAGTGTCAGAGCTTTTTGGCGTGTAAAGACCTTATTAATAGTGCGTTGACAGGGTCTGTGTATTACCACAGCTCTTTTAAGTGTTTAATTAAATACGACCTTTTAAATGAAAAAAGACCTTTGTCTTTTTACATCTCAGAACTGGCAAAAGTTATAGTGCTAAAAAGTGTTTGCGTGCTGAGACGAAAATTGAAAAAATGAGAATGAATATTAATTAATTAAGAATGAATATTGTGGGTTGTGAAAATAAAGTAAAAAGGCTTATAAGGGAGATATTTTAGAACTGTATGCAACTCAGTAGATGTAATATATACTGTATAACCATATGGAGTTGGTAGATAATGCAACAATTGCTACTGATTAAAAAGAGCTGGGTACTTTAAGCTCATGTTGTTAGAATTTTAAGCTTTTTTTTTTCCTGGTCTGACCAGTAGCAATTGCACTGGTCAGACAAGAAACGTTGTAGATTTGTTTTCAGGAATTAATCAGGGATTCCTATTCTACTTGGCTGGTAGTAGCTAAGTGTGTCCCACAGGAATAACTCTGACGGTAACATCTAAGTTGGGAAAATGTCTTTACTAACAAAATATCCCCTAGATTTTACACCAAAGAAAAACAAAGAGAAAAGATCAAATACTAGTATTACTAGTACTAATAAAGGCGTTGTTATCATACATCAATACAGTACTGAAGTCATATTCTGCATTGATTTCATCGCAGGCAGTTTGTATCACCTATGTATGCCTGTAAGTTTAAAAACAAGCAATTCTGAAATACACAGTGGGAAATGTTTTAGTTTAAAATCCTACACTTAGCTCCAGAATGTGTTGGATCAATTTCTTAATCAAAGAACAGTATTATACTGGCTTCAGTACGCTCACCAACAAAACCTGTGTTGGTTAACTCTTAGGTTTTTGTCATTTTCAGTTTGGAAATGGTTCTTCAGAATTCAGTTAAAGACCTGTGCGGCTTTGACATTGAACATTTCTGTAGTAAAGCATGAACTGACATATAAATGAAATCACTAATAAATAAACAATTTAGCACATGAATGTATTTGTATGTGACAGATGAGGGTATATAAACAGAAAAAGCAACTTAAAATCATAGGGAGGCTATAATTTTTTAAGGCACTTATCCAGTGAAAAATGTAGATCAAAACATTATTACAACTTAATAATGTGAAGAAGGCAGGTTCAAAAATAGCTGGCCTCTGAGAGTCCGATTTGAAAGTCCATAAAGTAGCCTTATTTTTCACATACAATGAAAGGCCATGTTTTAGTGTATTAGAACTGCTCAGGGAAAAAAGGAATTGAAGTGCAAGTCCTCTATATGTATGGTCTACTGTGATTACATATAACATGTATGCTTGCATATCAAATCCTATTAGTTGTTATTTTCTCTTTGCTTGATTTTTGTTTAAACTTTCTCTTTTTTTCTTTTTTTTTTTTTTTTTTTTCCAAATTGCTGCTATAGATTCTTCAGAGTCTTTCTGGTACTTTCCTTTCTGGAATTCTGAACTAAAAGACAAGCACAGTGGAGTTGCAGTTTCTGGGTTCCACTGTTGCTATTGCTATCAGCTTGTTCATTCATCATGAACCTCTTTTGGAGTTTGGATACACCAATAAAATTTGTCTAATAATATCATAAGACTATTGTCTGGCAATGGTTGTATGTTGTCTGAGGTGTTCGAGTGAATGTTTAATTTTGTTTATTATCATGCTTTTTTGTTTTTCTGTGCTCAGCTATTTATCATTATTTGTAGTCTTTCCATGTGGCTTTGCAGTTAATTTCCTTAATATTTTATTCCTTTAATTTACATTTCTTCTTTGCACCAGTATACAAACGTGCGTCTTTATGGTGGGTTGACCCTGGCTGGACGTCAGGTGCCCACCAGAGCCACTCTATCACTCCTCTTCCTCAGGTGGACAGGGGAGAGAAAATATAACAAAGGGCTCATGAGTCGAGATAAGGACAGGGAGATCACTCACCATTACTGTCACAGGCAAAACAGACCTGACTTAATACCAAGCAAAATAAGAATAGGATAATGAGAAATAAAACCAAATCTTAAAAACACCTTCCCCCCACCCCTCCCTTTTTCCTGGGCTCAACTTCACTCCCAATTTCCTCTACCTCCTCCCCCCGAGCAGCACTGGGGAATGGGGAATGGGGGTTGCAGTCAGTTCATCACACGTTGTTTCTGCCACTCCTTCCTCCTCACACTCTTCCCCTGCTCCAACATGGGGTCCCTCAGCAGACAGTTCGCCACAAACTTCTCCAACATGGGTCCTACACACAGGCTACAGTTCTTCACAAACTGCTCCAGCATGGGTCCTTTCTACGGATGCAGTCCTTCACGAACAGACTGCTCCAGCGTGGGTCCCCCGCGGGGTCACGAGTCCTGCCAGCAAACCTGTCCAGCTTGGGCTCCTCTCTCCGTGGATCCACAGGTCCTGCCAGCAGCCTACTCCAGGGTGGGCTTCCCACAGGATCACAGCCTCCTTTGCACATCCACCTGCTCCGGCGTGGGGTGCTCCACAGGCTACAGGTGGATATCTGCTCCACCATTAACCTCCATGGGCTGCAGGGGGACAGCCTGCCTCACCATGGTCTTCACCACGGGCTGCAGGGGAATCTCTGCTCCAGTGCCTGGAGCACCTCCTCCCCCTCCTTCTTCACTGACCTTGGTGTCTGCAGAGTTGTTTCTCTCACATATTCTCACTCCTCTCTTCTCCGGCTGCCATTGTGCAGTTGTTTTTTTCCCTCTTAAATATGTTATTCCAGAGGTGCTACCACCGTTACTGATTAGCTCAGCCTTGGCCAGCGGCGGGTCCATCTTGGAGCCGGCTGGCATTGGCTCTATCGGACATGGGGGAAGCTTCTAGCAGCTTCTCACAGAAGCCACCCCTGGAGCCCTCCTGCTACCAAAATCTTGCCACACAAACCCAATACTATCTTCTAGCCTGATCACCTATGACTGAGAGAGATCTTCTTACTTTTAAAAATTGGGAAGCTGATTCAATTTGATGGAAAAAGTACAGTTGAGCTTATTTTTTCATTGTCAAATACATCTCCTAAACGTTGCAGGAGCCAATTTACTGTTGGACCATTTCAAATGCTACAAAATCATGTTTTGATTTCTCTGTAATTTTTTTTTCATAGTGTGTGCTTTTCTAGTTGGGGCTTTCTCATTTCTTAGTCTATTTTCTTCTATGAGCTTGGTCCAAGTTGCCCTAGCTCCCTGCCTATAACATTTCAAGTTTCTTCATTCCTCTCAACTCTATGTACAAAATATTTTGTTGGAAATACCATGGATGGAGGGGCCCACATTTGAATCAGAAAATGGGACAAATTTTATTATACCTTCTCTCCCCAAATTTGTGGTAGGGTAGTTTTGTTTTTAATAATTAAATTTTAACTAAATACAGAAAAACGTTAAGTTGGGAAGTGGTGGAAAAATAAACAAATCATGGAACCAGATGAATCTATTGTGCTTTCTTTGAAATATATCAGGAAATGCTCTCTAATTTCAATATTTTGAATACACTAGAGGCTGTAGAGTACTTTGCCCCAAATGCCAATAAATAACCTCCATAATTCTGCAGTCAGTTTCTATGAGATGAAGGCATTCTGCAGAAAAAGAATTTTCAGGAGTTTATCAGCTACTGGTGAGAGAGAGTTTAATAAGATGAGCACCACACATGATGACTGAAAGAAAACCTTATTCTCTCATTTTAAACTCAGGCAAGGTGTCTGGGTTGACAATCACAGTTCTGCTTGAGTCATGGAAGTTGAATGTGCTAGGAGGATCTTCTTCTGACAATGAGTTAATGCTTTTGTCTCTCAGCCAACAATTTCTAAACGAAATTGTCTTGCTCTGCTTTTGACAAAATGCTTCTGTCATACTTGCATAAATATTGAAACAAAATAACTTCAGTTATACAACCAATGATTTATAATAATGCTTAGTGTTATTTCACTGAACCAGAGAACTTTAGGAATAGGAGAGGTAGGAACTTGAACCATCAATTCTTTGTTTTTGCAGTTTGGCTCATGTTCAGCTGTGGAAGGTATTATTCAAGCTCAGTACTTGTGGGTGTTGGGGAACAAAAAACAAAATTAGGTTTGGATTCCATTCAGCTTTCATTCAGGTCAACAAAGTCTTTTCAGCAGGATGTTTCATACTGTTTCTTTCATTCTAGTTATAAATAAACAAAGGAGAGGGGTCTCACCCCTGCTGGGTTTCTTCTTTCCCATTTACCACGAGTACAATTTTTTGTCTAGTCATCTCTCTATTTTTTACATTTCCTAGGTTTTTACATCAGCTTTACTAAATCCCAGTAATCCCTTTTTTCCACTCCAGATAACAGTTCTCCTTTCCTGTCATTTAAACCTTTCAAAGTGTTTTCTTTTAATAGCATACTTCTGTTATTCTGGGGTTTTTTTAAGCTGCAAGCATTTTTCTGACTTAGCGGTGTAGACCACATTTCAGAAACTGCTACAGAAAAATTGTCCTTTATTATTATTGTCTTTATTAGTCAGTAGAAATAGTAGTAATGATAATAAAAGCAGTTTAATTATGCAGCATTAGCAGCATCAGATATCCTGTCAAGCTCTAGTTCTTGCTTGAAACTAACCAAAAGTCTTCAGCAGCAGACATGGGATCTAAAATTGAGGCTTCTCTTGGTACCCTGCTTCAGACCTTGTCAAAGCCAGGGTTAAAGAACAATTGCAGTGGTTCTGGTCTGGCACCTGATCTTCCTCCCACCGCCCGAGCTGGTATCTCCTAAGAGCACCCTTGCGAAGAGACTACCTGGCCTGGCTAGGCCTTCTGTATTGGCCAGCTGCTTAGAGAATACAACCCTTCCTATGCAAGCCTTGAATAATAATATAGTGGACTTGTGTGCTCCAAGGGTATGCTGCTTATCAACAATGGATAACCACTACTGTGATGATTTACAATGTAGAAATTATATTGGGAAGAACTGGTAGCCAGGACAGTTTTGAATTACCCTGTCTTGGTGGGAACCAAAATTGCAGGTTTTGAATAAAGAGGTATACCGGTGTTTCTTCATGCAGAGGTGTGAATAAGCTTTAAAAATATTTTTGTTTGACCACAGTAAAGCCTGACACTTCTGTTGTTATTTCAAGAACATTTCTGGTAGACTGGATCAGGAAAGGATTTTTAATTGATTCTGTGGAAGCTGCTCTGTCTTACTACTGATGGCATTATGAATATAGTTATTTTGCTAAAGACATAAAAAAAATTGTACCTTTATTTAAGAACATTTTCTATTTTAATGTATTAATTAATATTTTGTGTTCTAAATACCATATTATTTAATATTACAGGACGTATCCTATTGAACCAGTAACACAGAATGAAGAGAATTCCCATCTAAAGGAGCTCAGTCTAACTTATACTGGTTTTTCCGTAGTGTTTGCACTTCAAGAAAAACTGCAACAGAGTTTTTTTTGCTTGCATCTTCCAGGCTCTAACAAGAGAGTTACAGCACAGCGTACAAGAGCTGAGAACAAAAATCAAACAGGCAAAAAAAAGGGGAGAAGTGAGAGCATGCAAAAAGGGTCTTTCACAAGAGTCTGTTCAGTTGGCAGCGTCTATCCTTAATGTTTCAACAACTGATCTTGAGGAGATACTAGAAGTAGAAGATGATGAGGTAAGTTTTTTAAGGACTCTTCAGTTAAAAGGGGCTAGATCAGAAGATGCTGTATGTTTCCGTTCTTGAGGAAAAGGATTTCCAGGTAAAGACTGGAATTTTATTGTGCAGGATCCAGCACAAAAAGAACAGAACAGTTGGATTTAAATAAAAAGGTCAGGTTAGAGACTCATAAGATGGTAAGACTTTGGGCATGCATAAATAAAATATAAATATACTGTTTTGAGCATGTAGATGTAGAGACTTGAAAATCTTTAGTAGTTTCCATTTTCGTGGGACTGTTTGGAAGGATTATACATTTTAAGTGGACTTCTGCATTAATTGAAAACAAAATTAGAATGTGTCTTGCTGTGCCAGATTGATTCCATTGATGCTTTCTTTCTTGAATTGTGATACCTATTAAAGGTATTTCTAGTAGACAGATGGTTTCTGGGGGAGTCCATTGTCTTTTTTTTGTTGACTCTATCATACATTTTACTATGAAATATTTGATAGTCTTTCATCAAATCACCCTCTATTAAATAGATACAGTAATAGGATTTCTTATCCAGATTTATTTAGGCCTGATCAAATAATACATGAAAAAGCCTATACACTTACATTAATAAGAGTGTCAAGGAGTTGACCATTATTGGGCTGTAACAGTACTCTGGTGATGACTTAGGTTTAACCTTACTGGACCCTTATATTACGGAAGTCACACAAGAGAGTTTTCACATTGGTTAAATAAAGGTGCATTGTATGTGTATGCACTAATATGGATTTCAGTCATGAATACAAATAATATGGACTGATCCCTGCCCTGTTTACTAACATTTATACACCCCTGTAAAGTGATTCACTTTGGCAGAATTGCTCCATGCTTACCTCATTCTCAAAGTAATTTCTACATCCTATATATTTTGTTGTAATCACTGTGGTGAATATATGTGTAAAACACATGAATATACTTAACTATAAATAAAAAACATTTAAAATACAGGTGATGAATTTACAATACAGAAATTCCATTTAGCAATACATATTCCATTTATCAACGTGTAGGCTCAGGAACCTTTACATTCAACTCATAAAATTTACACATAGATGATGCGTACATCTGTACAGTCGTGTGAAAAGAACATGCTGTGCACGTTTCTAGGGACAATCACGGACAAGGACAGGTTTATAAATTTAACAACGCCCTCATACTTGATGGAAATGCTTCAGATAAGTAGTTTTGCAAGCATAGTTCTCACTTCCACATGCTCTTTATTTAATATATATTCAGTTACACATTTCCTTTATTGTTCATTATGTTCTTCTCAGGTGGTGTCAAAATATTATGTCTGCTATATTATTCTATTTTTAGGAAACAGCAAAGACAAAAATGGAATTTGAAAAAGATAAAGAATGGCTGCAGTATATACAGAAACTTCTTGAAGCACAGGTGCTAAATTTACATCTTCCCTTAATGAATTATAACTTTATACTCAGAGTAGCTAAGTGCTTTTAGGTTGTAATTAATCTGCTGCATTTGTAATTATGTTGCCATTGATGGTCCCAAACTGTACTGTGATAAGGCAATGTAAAATCCTTGTTTTGTAGCATTTCCTTTTTATTTCTCTTAAAATAAGAGTCACTGGATAAACTGAAGAGGTGTTAACCAGGGATTTGTGGTAGCTAACTTAACAGCTAAAACTAGTGAAACAATGCTGCAAAAAACTAGCACAGATCCTGGCAAATGTGTTAATTGAATTATTGAGACTGTGCGTAATGCTTGCTAGAGTGAAAAGGATCCATTCTCTCATACGTCTTAGGAAAAAGAGATTTTTTATTATGTGCCTTTAAAGTTAGTAGTTGATATGGACACCTGAGGAGTTCATGGGTTTCAGTGACCTTTTACTGTGGACCTGTTTCCAGTCAATTCATGTTTTCCTCATAGCCAGACAGCTGTTTATTATCGTGTCTTCCCGCATTCTCTACAATATTTTCTACTGAGACCTCGAGCAGCTTGTTAGTGGGAAGTAAATATTGATTTGGCATCCTGTCAATGCAGAAAGAATGAAAAAATTTCCACCAGAGGCCCCTCAAACATTTTCCTATCGACATTTTCTGGGCAGAGAGGAAAGCTGCATAGAGGATGACAAGGCTGAGACTAGCAGAAATCCCTGAGGGGTCCATTGAGACTGCCGCTGTGACCTGTGTGATACTTTTTCTTCTCTTTCAAGTCTTTTTTTTCATACACACAGAGTCTGCTGGGATGCTCCCCTCTTGTAAGTGATCAAGGGCAGTTTATTGGCAGGTGAGAGCCCTGCTTTTCTAGCCATAGTCAGCTTTTGTTTGGACATCACTGACAACATACACTGACTCTTGAAACTTTTCCATTATATTTTAGTTGTCTCCTTTATTCAGATGACGGGTAGCTGATGTCTGAAAAGAAATAAAATTTGATTTATAAATCCAGTGTTACTAATGCATATTCACTAGCATGGGTCCATTAGCAATGTAGTTCATTTCTGTTAAGAATGTGAATGATTGAAAATATTTTGAAAGTCATTTCAAGGGAACAATCACATTCAGATTTATATATTTTATCATTAATAGCTTTTGTGTCTAGATTGTGTCCTATGAGTAGATTTTTAAGAAATGACAGTTTCTCCCTCTTTCATTATCAAAACTTACTACCGTTAAGACTGCTTAATTGCTGCAGAGGAGGAGATGGAAATATCAGTTTGCTTTTACTGGCTTTGTCAGAAATACTGGCATTTTAATATAACCTCGTAGTGTTACATGGAATTCATCAGTAGAAGCACAAATATCACTAAATTGCCTTCATTTTAAGAATTTTTTTTAAATCTGTAAATTTGAAGATTCTGTCCATATTATGGACTCCAAAATAGGAATCAGATTCATGTAATACGACAGAGCATTCTTAGTCTATTTTTTGTTATCATTCTTTGGCAGATCGTTAAAAAATCCTAAGCAGAGTTTTATCACTTCTCTTCATCTGATATAGACAGACAGCAAAAACCAGGGCATTGGAGAGTGAGGGGGTTGTTGACTATGTAACCAACTATATTAGGATTGCAAATGTTAGCTCCTCCATAGAGGAGCTCATTGCTCTTAGCTGTATTTGTGTACAAGTTAATAGTGGTTTTCAGTGATTTTTGCTCCATCTTGTGGGGTTCCTTAGGAGGAGCTCTGAGGGTAAAAGTAATTCTTGGCAAGCCAGCTGTCTTTAGAATCACAAGGTGGTTAGTGCTTTTTGGGAGCAGCCAGCTCTGCTTTTCATTTCTGTCCATGCTAAGTCACGTGGACGGAAATTGCTAAGGTTTCTTGGTCTCTATTTGGAAGCAGCTCACGGAAGAGCTCTATGCCCTTTAAAATGCTTATGACTTGTAGAGAGTTTTGTTGTGGTTTGCTTTAGTAGGCATTGGTAATATTTCTGAGCAGAAAACTAAAGCACATGGTGAAATGAAAGTTTTCTGTCAGGACTTTGGTCACAACAGACTGCTCACTTAATGATACAGGTTGGCAAACTGTGTACCTGTTTGCATCTTGAACAAAGATGCAGGCTTGCCCTTTTCTGTTATTCTGAGAAAATGTTCAGTTGAAAATTGCATCAGCTCACTTAATATTGCAGTTTGATATAGTGTCTTTTTGTGCCATTGAGCCAGGACTTTGGAACATAATTGCCCAGCAGTATTGATTTAATTGCCTAGGTTTATTTGTGGACTCCTAATTATTGACTGGAGGTAAATTTAATGGAGAAACCTTTATGAACACTGGGAAGCTGCTGCTGTTGCTGTTATACATAATGAACTGCATCATATCCCTTTAGATCATTCTTCAAGCTAATTTTATTCCGCTGTGACAGTACGATAACATTTAAAATGTCATAGACATTTTATTTTTATTACTGACATATGCCATTTTACTGCTGCGTTAGAATTGGGGGGGGGGACTGACAGAAGCACTAGTTGCTTTTTACTGTCATTTTATAGATTCCCCTAAAGTGTAATAGTAAAGAATAGCACACCTCTGCTCTACACTTCATCTGTATCTTTATTTTTGATACTCTTACGACTTGAAAAAGTCTAATTTCTGTCAGCTTTACAAGAATGTTAATATTTCAGTCATAAATATTTTTGCATTCCTGAAGCTCACAGACCCCAGTCAGAATTTGTGTGTCCTTATTTGATCAACTACTATAGAAACAGATGTGAAGAAACTACACCACTGCTAAGAAGCTTAAAATTGTTCCGTGGGCTCTCTGTAGGTGTGTATATAATCTACATCTAGAACAGGGTTTGAAACAGTATATTCACTCTTCATCAGTAAGGGTTTTCCCCAACCCCTTTTTAGGATTTACACTGGCTTCTAAATATAGATTTCCTCTGGTGTCATCTGGGAATGTGCACTAACAGCTATGGTTGTTTCCTTTCAAATTTCTTGGGTTGGAACTTGCCTGCTTTGCTTTCATTAGTATCCCTCCAACCTGTGTCTGTCTTCTCCTCTTTGAACAGGTCTTTCTGCTCATTGCCTGTCCTCTGCTCACATGCACACATTGTATTCACCCATGCACAAATACACATGTGCACACTCGCCACTGCCAGCATCACCAGGTGTTTCAAGTACCTGCACCTTAAAAAGCAGCACTGGTGCAGCCTGAACCATATCCTGGGCACCATTACCATTACATTGGTATCAGACCATCAGAAATTAACCGTGGTTTTCTTGCCATTATGAGAATAAGAGCTCAGTCCTGTGCACTGACAATGCATTATGGTATAAATCTGTGTTTTATCTTATGCACAGAAACAAAACCACATTACATCACTTGTCCTGGACTGAAAACAAGGATAGATTGGCTTGATTGCTCAGGATAAGAATACAGACAGGCACATATATATTTGTATAATCACATATATACAGCCATCAAAAAGCAGAATGGACAAAGAACAATAGTGAAGTGAAGCATTTCTCTGATATTTTGTAAACTTTGACTTTTAGTTTATAGTGAAATTAGGAGGGTTTCGTCATTATAATCTGAGTTTCTTTAGTTTTATTTCAGGTTATTCTTTGTGGTTCACTTAATTCAATTTGAGGCAGCTCTGCAGTGTGTTTGGATAGTTTTGTTGGACAAATGTATTATACTGATGATCCATATGGGGAGATTTAAAATAGGTGTAACCACTAATTCATGTATTCCAGAAATTAAATACCTTTATTTTTATGTAAACACATTGTAGACTTCGAGAAGCAGAGGCCAGGTAACATTGTACTCTGTGAATGGAGATGCTGTGTCTCATTAGAGTAACATCATTGCCTTACATTCATTATGAGTCTTTTCACTGGCAGATTAGTGTATATTTATGCACTTGTGCTGAGTGACAGTCAGTCATGTTGTGTAAGGTTGATAAGTATTACTAGTTTATTTCTTACAGAAGAGATCGCCAAAAGAAGTATAGTCAAGGTCACAATAAATAGGTGAGAGAAATAGAACTAACTATCAGCATTCCTGACTCTTTAGGATCATATTATCTTACAGTTATCCATACACCAAGATATCTGTCTGATAAGTTGCATAAGAAATATGCCATTTCATTCATATGTCTTTCTACTATCAAAGAAGAAATCTATAATTCTGGTAAAGATAAATGAATAAATAAAAATATTTGAATCCACATGTAGTTTGCGCTCTCAAACTTTCTGAATTTGTATGAATCCATTAAATACTACTTCTCTTAAAGCCTACCATAATATACTGATTTAGGATTGCTATCATTGTTAATACTTAATGTTCAGATAAATTGGTTGTGGCACAGATAACTGGAAAATATTTGAGGGAAGTATCATTCTGTATTTAAATACATAATTATCAGTGGTATAAACAAGCTTTCACTTCTTAGGTGTGCACTTAGCACTCACTGAACTCCCAAAGCCTTCCCCAAGCATATGGCAGGTTTGGAAGCTGGGATGAATTCTTTGGAGTAGAGACATCTTCAACAGTTGTGAAGTTCTGGGGAGAAATGCAGAGGGAAGCTTCCCAGGATAGTTACAGAGCCATCATTAAAAGTAAATCTGACAGGCTTCTATTAAAGATGAAAACTGTAGAGATCATCCAGTTCTGGGTGTCTGTATGGAAAGAAAACCAGATAAAAACATACAGCACTTTCTCTGAAACCAACAAATGTTGAAAGAATGACATAATGTTCAACTTTCAAATGCTCTTGATTTAAATGAATGATTTAAATGGAAAGAGTTCTTGAAAGATCACTTTGCGATGACATGGAAGCCACAGAAAGTAGTGAGCAGCAAGTAAAATGTAGCTAGAATGATATAAGCCAGAAACGTCAATAAGAAACCATTCATCTCAGGCACAACATTAAGGAGGTGAAAAGTATCAGAAATGAATGTAGTAAAACTAGGCAAGAATAAATAGAGACTTTGAGGTAATGATGTAGTGCTCTTGTAAAAAAATATTTAGACAAGGACAGAGAGCAATTAGAGTGAACAGGATGCTGGGGTCAGTGTTTTTAAAGCACAGTGGCAAGTAAGTGTCACAGAATTTCAGATAAGATTATATCTTATATTACTCTGAATAGATTTGTGCTCAGTGAATTGGATCCTTCTATTCCCCAAAAAGTCACCACAATGTCGTACAGGAGAAAGCTGACAGGTGTAGATGACTGCTAGAAAATTCTTACTATAGACAGAATTTATTTATGACAGATGGAGACACATCTGGCCGGCAAGTACCAGCCCTTCAAAACCCCCTTTCCTGCAGAAAAGGGAAATAATGCATACTATCATCTTTTTTCTGTAACTGCAAAGGGACTGTTGAGCAACATGTAGGATTGCCATTACAGTCGCTTCGTGATAGATGCTTGCTATTAACAAGATTTTCCTTGCTACCATTTTAGATTTTTATCTTCTGACTTGTTAGTAATTATAAATTTCTGGTGGCCTTATTAAAGTAAAATTATCTCTCCTTCTGATACAAGCATCAGCTGTTACTTTTGGTGTGGTACTGACCCCTCGGTCACCGCTGGTCTCACCAGGAATTCAAGAAAACTGGCAGAGCTCTGTGAAGCTAACAGAGGCTTTCCAAGGGTGAATGAAAACTGTTTAGCTCTCCTCTGGCACAGCAGCGACCACTCTCTTGGTGGAGCTGCAATGAATGACTAGTGTTTTGTACCACCTCCAAAAGTACTTCCCAGCATACAGTGTACTGATGCACCAAGACTGTGAAAGAAAACCTCTTCAAGCATTAAAGCAATGACACTAAAAAATATACCAAATCTCTTTCTTTGAAGACACTGATTGTGCAAATACATCTTTTATATTGGACGTATAAAAGAGGTTTTCACTTTTCTCTATAAATATATAAATACAATTTTTTGGTATCGTGTTTTAGAGGAGCAGACGTTTGTGTAATATCCCAATCAATGCAATTTGAGCTTTTGGGTTTTGTTTTGCTTTGGTTTTTTTTAATTACAAGTTTTCACGCGTAAGTCTAAGGCAGTTGTCACAGCATTGAGAGCTGTACTGGTAGTTCTGTCTCATCCTCCTGAGAGTAGCGAACATACACTACCATTTCTGCATGCCCTAGAGTTGACTGTAACCTCTTATTGATCAGCTGATTGAAGATAAATGACAAAGATGCTGGTACTGCAGTTTACATCATTAACATGGTCAGTAAAGCATGAATTGTTCAATAAGGCGTTTATCTTTTTTCATTTTACTCTGTTCTTTTATCATTTTTTGTGATAGAGAGAAAATTTTCAGACACTAACCATGTGGGTGAACTTTAAAGATCAGATGTGTGCATGTGTGGTAGTTGTCAGAACTAAGTGAAATCTAATGGTTTAAAGATATTTAATAAATGTTTTTCACATGAAGAAAATAAAGTTCAATGATCATTTTTCTTACTATGTTTCTTTTTCAGTTTCCTTTTGCCTCATACTTAATGGATGCCATACTGGAAAAACTAAATGAAAAGAAGAAACTGGTAGAAGAGTACAGTTCTCTCATGAAACACACTGTATGATGTTGCTAACACCTATCTTTGCAAAGTGTTACTAAAATATGTGTGCCGTTTCCTCATGCCTTTCCTCTTCACATAAAGAACTGTCAATATGCATGTTCAATACATAAGTAGAAACTGTGAACTAATTAATGGTTGAACAAGAGGAATTAATTACATTCCTATTTAGAAAGGAGTGTGGTGTTTGATTCCTGAAGACAAAAATTGTTGTAAATCAATGCAAAGTTAAAAATTATTTTCCTTTAAATACATTAGCAGTGAACACTTTGCAGGCTTTGTAGAAAGAGGGTGTTTTTGATACGACCAATACACATCTGTACAGTTCAGAAAGTACAAAAAGCAGCTAAGTAACTCCTGGTTGTGCTAGTCAGAACAGTAGAAGTAGGATTTACAAAGAACCTGGGAATAACATTGGGATTTTGAATACCTAATTTCTTTTAGCTTCTTTGTAAAGCCCAGCTTTATGATATATGCTACATAAAATTATATGCTTTCTTTATGTTGGAAAAAATGAGAAAATGAATTATTGTAGAAAAAAGTATTCAATGTAGAGTAATGCTCCTGGGAAAAGCTGTATTTTCTTCTTAATTGGAGTGTATTGTGTACAATGTATTTAACTGCATTTAAAAAATTCAATACAATGAAGTTATTTCCGTTATGGGTTTTTTTCATTAGTAGTCCCAGTTCTTTCTCAGCTAACACCAAGCTGCAAGCCCTCACTTTCCTTGGGAAAATGGTATAGAGTTTTAGTCAGTTGTTTCCACCAAGATTTCTTTGGCAGTACTAACAAATTATGGTTGCTTCTTCACATCTTTGATCTTAAAAGTTTGTATTCTTCTGGACCAACCCACCCAAAGAAACTAAAGACCCAGGTTTCTGAATTCATGTGGTAATAGCATTTAACTCTTATGTATGGTTCTTCATATATGGATATCAACTTGTTCTACAACAGATATCATTGTCATTATTCATATTGGATGGGGAATCAGAAGCAAGATCTATTCGGCCTAAGATCACTCAACAGAAGGATGAAACAGCAGTTTTCTGCCTGTCAGTCCAGTGCTTTTCCTAGGGTGTCACCATGCTTCTTGTAATTTATGGAGTACACTATTTGGTGTCTCTAAGAAAAGGATGAGAAAGGGAAGACATCACTAAACTTCTGCTCAGTTACACGTGGTGGCAACAGGGGCTTGACACAATTTTTGTTGGAATTACTGAAAATCATGCAAACATATTCCACCTGCACCTGTAAATTAAGACCTGGAACTAGCCCTATATAAAAAAAAGAAACACATCTTTAGGAATGGTTGACAACCACTGTTTCCAAAGCAAGAAATAAGGGACATCATATGAAACTCTCAGGTGACATATTCAAAGCAAGCAAAAGGAAGCCAGTCCCATGCAACGGGAATTGAGCTGTGGAACTACTTGCCTCAGGGTTTTACCAAAGCTAAAAATTTACATGGGCTCTGATGCCAATAAAATTATGCCAATAAAAATATGAAAGATAAATCCATCAAAATACATGGAAACCATGTTCATATGTTTTTCAGCAATTCCAGAAAAAATGTATTTGAAAATAATTTCAACATAATGTCTATTTCTGAGCAGTGGAAAGAACTTCATGAGGCCAAAGCTCTGTGAAGATTAGCCTCTTTGCCTTCATTTCCATGCTCTGCAAGACCTGCTGGTGCAAGTCTGACCTTAGCACTGATCTTAGTGCTTGCTGATCTTTTGTCTTAGTGAAAGAGCAGGGAACATCAGCTAATTCACATGGAAAACAAAGAACTTTTTGAGACAATTTCCCAGACGAGTACCTTTTTCTCGTAACTTAAAACGTCTTGCTTTATTGGCCCTGCAAATTTCTGTATCTATCTCCTGTGCACCTGGGTATGCAGAGAGCTCTTTTCTTGGAGCAAGAGTAAACAAGCGCAGTGAGTGCTGCAGAACCAAATAATTATCTACTTCATCTGAAGAGAGAGAGAGAGAACAAAACAAAATCCTTAAAGCCAGATGGAGCCAGAATTGTCACCATTTTTTCAAGGAATGGAGGATACAGCAAGTGTAATTTATTTGCAGCTGTTTCCCTTGCGCATCATGTCACAAGAGACCCAAAAATGCTCTGCAAAGAAAATTATTTCTCCAAAAATCTCTGTGGCCTTAAGGGTGGGATTGATTTTCCCATTCTTTTGAAAATTATTAGGGTCAATAAGCCTGGTAAACTTACTTGGCCAAAACATCGTATTTGGACTCTTTACCAAAACAAGTTCTGCAGAATGTACCTCAGCACAGATACATCTCTTTCCGTTGTCTTGAGTCTTCTGCAATTGTCTGCTACTTCTCTGATGAGACTTTTAAGTCCTTCAAGTAAATGTTCATTTGCTAACAAATGAGGCTGCAGAGCTGCCGTCGGCACTCCTGCTCCATGGAAGAGGCAGATGATGGCTCACTCTGGGAAAGCGAGCGAGTCACTGATGGCTGCAGCACAGCACCTTGATCAAGTGAGCAACAAGCCGGGTACGTGGGGACTGCACATACCCTTCCAATGAAGGAAAAAACTTCCTCACTCGGTCCAGCAAAAGGCCTTTAGAAAAGATCACTTAAAGGGATTTTGACCTACCTTGTCACAGGCAACAAAACAGCTTCATATAGGGGAATTTCCATCGAATGAATTTATTGGCGATTAACAAGCTTTTAATTATTAATTCTGGTATTGAGAAAGCAAACAAATAAACAAGAGCTTAGGGAAGTCCCAGACCTGGTCCCACACAGGTCACCTGCAGCCGCCACCACCTGCCAGCTGTGCTCTGTCCCTCCTGCCTGCGTGTTAAGCTGGAAGCCTCTGGGATGACTGGGCAGGGATGGGAGGAGCATGATTATCACTTGAGATAGAACCAATGTCTCTGAATGCCTCATTACTCTCCTAAAATGATCAGGCCTACTCTGGCAAAGATCTTCTTCCTTCTTACATTTTAAATGTTGGTAGGTAAAATTTCCCTCATTTTTGAAAGAGATTTTTAGTACAGTTTTTTTAGGGTGAAAATGGAACCTAAGTAACTACCCTAATGAGAAAAGGAGGGGGAAAAAACCCAAAACCACTAATTAGTTTTTATGATGAAGAGGAAGAAATAAAAGAACTGTCAGTACTTCGCAGGTGCTTCTGAAATTATAGCACTGCTAGTCTTTGTGCACACTTTGCTGGAAAGATTGCCAAATTCCTTCGAAGATGTTTCTTAATATTTTAAGGGTATTTTAAAGGTAATTCCATTCAACTTTTCTAATTTGGCATAAAAAAATGAAAATGGGAATATCAGTCAGCATTTTTCAGTGAAAAAATTTTCATCTCGTTTGAGATATTTTTGTAAGGAGTGTAAAAAGGCTGATATTCTGAAGAAAACGTACTTTTACTTTCTCTGTCACAAAAGTTGACTTCTGTCTCTGCAATGAGCACATTTGTTTTTACTGGTTATTTAATCTTTGCTCCACCAGCAGAAGAGAGGGCTTCTGAATATTTCTTACTGTAAAAGGATTAAAAGTACTTATCTTAACTATGGTTTACGAATGTTACAAATTTAGTGAAAATCTGATTCTGTTTTGGGGAGAAGTATCAGCTCAACACTTCCAAGATGATGTTGCCAACAAACCTAAACATAAAAGATATTAAAGACAGTGCTGTTTTGAACTGCTATCCATACGAACATCCAGAAATCTCACAATCTTTCTTTTCTTAAGGTAGTCATTGTATATCCTGGTGCTTCCTGATACGGTCTCTAGATGGCAAACTTTCACAAAAAATGTGTTCAGAACTGGCTTCTGAGGGTAGCCGGTGCCGGGTTCCCCCGCGAAGCAGAGGGCCGGGACCTTTGAGTTCTGCAAGGTCTGAAATACTGTGTCAGACAGACCTGTTACTCAGGCAGCAATAGCTGATATCTCAACATGTGAAATATATTGGCTGTTTACAGCCATTATGTACAGTGTCACAAGAGTGAATCCCTAAAATACAACAACTTTTTAGACATACATATATATACACACACAGAGCCATACACGTGTGTGTGTGTGTACGTGTGCATGCATATGTGTATATACATATATAAATATGAAAGCTTCAGAGTTGAGCAGAGCTTCAAACTTGTTTATATGTTCTAATCCTTTCAAAAATCTTCATTATGTACTCTAAAATGTCAAAATTAAAGTCAGAGCATCTGTCAATAGTGACTTCTCACGCTGTTTCTGTAATGCCATCTGTTTAACCCACACAAATCCTAATTTACCTTGATAGCAATCAAAGACATGAGTCTTCCAAAATGTAGAACTCTTATTACAAATGAGATCCATCTGCTTCTGCCCTGAGGATTCTCCATTAGAGAAGGCGCTGTGTGTATCTTCCCCATGTGCCTCAGCACTTCCTCATTGTCTGAATAATCCGGTTATCTTCTGGGTGCAATTTTTAAGGTTAGGTATTCTTTACATGAATGAGATTCTGGCTGGTAAGTGTAATTATATAATATGACCTAATGGTCACAATAAAGATAAGTTCAGGGAGAAATCAAAAACATCTCAAAGTGTTCATGTAGCCATCCTGCAGTGTCTCACTCTTTGTATTCTTGGAAAAGAAGGAGCCTATTTACAGCATTATTTTTCCTCTGTAGTGCTTTGAAGGAAGATACATTACATTCAGTAGAATAAAATATTATTCTAGGTCTACAAGTCCTTGAAGCCTCTTAATTTACTTCCATGCTTCGCTTTGTTTCATTATGCACTGTTCTCATAACATAAAAATAAGGGTCTATTTTTGAGATTTCCTAATTTGAGATTTGAGAATTCCCGGGGTATAATTCTTTGAAATTTCCTGTGATAGAATAAATGATTGAGAGAGCTGGGAACACTCCCTGACTTCTGCTGTAATCACATACTTAGAAATCAATTCAGTTGTGTTGCTAGCTGTGTTAAATTTCTGTTGTTATCTTCAGGAATACAGAGAGGCTATGGAGTCAGGAAGGTCTGTATTTTAATTCTGGCTGTCATCCCTTCAGCTATGTTAATTGCCTTTTCTGTCTCACTTCTACAATTGAACTAATATTTAGCTAAACTACTAGCTGAAGGTCAGAACAAGGAAAAATAGAGCTAATTTCAATAGTTGTGTGCCATTGTACATAGTTTATGCATCACCATTGGATTGCTTTGTGTGGTTAAAACTGAACATGAAACTAGTACGTGAAAGGAATATGTCTCCAAACGGGTCCAGAGCCAGATAAGCAAAGGGTCCAGCTTGTTGAGGATATTGGCTCGACATCTTGAGTTTTTTAGGTCGAGATAACAACCTTTCTGAGGTAAGTGGATTTGCATCTTGCTTAGCTATACAGAAGTCTAGCTTCTGTGACGGCCATTTTACAGCATGTTTAACTGTCTGGGGAGATTTAAGACTCATGCCTTTGTGAAAGAATGAGCTTACCAGGCTAACAGCCTATTCTGATATCTATATCAGATGCTATAGAGAAGAGGTTCAAGTGACTCCAACCTATTGAACCTATTGCAGAGCACAGATTTTACATCTTCCTGAAACAGGGTAACTCCCTTGGTAAAGGAATCACACATCATTATCTGTAATTCAACCAATCCTAGATTTTGAAGGATGACAGTCAGATTTCCTTCATGGTTGGTTGTTGTTGAACAAAACAGAACTTGCCGCATAAAATGTTACAATTTGTATTTAAAAAGGTACTGAACGTCGGCTGAAGAATTGATGTGATGGAGAATGCAGTACAGTAGCCCTATGTAACTCACAACATTCAGTAACTCACAACTCAAGATTTCCCATTGAAATTCTCTGGATTCAGTTTCAAAGCCTGACATTTATGACAATCAAACAAATATCCCCGTGCAGGTAATAAGACTGTGAGCCAGACAGAACTTTAATTTAAAGTCATGGTGTGAGTGTGGGGAGAAGGGGCACGAGCGGACTACAAGCATTGTAGTGCATCTTTGCTACATCTTTACACATTGCTCATTCTGCAGGAAAAAATGTTTAAAATATGTGCCAAGTGATGGTCTCGCTACCTAATTATTACTCAAAAGGTAGTGCTAGTTCCCTGTTCTATTTAATCTTTCTCTAGTTCTACATTCAAGGATCACATTTACCCTCTTAGCTACAACTTTGCATTAGGAACTCATGTTGAACCGGTTATTTCAAGGGATTGACCCTCACTCTGTAGGTATGGCCAAGGTCTTTTTTTCTCCTGTTTATGACCACACCTCAAAAATAACTCTAGTCAACAGGAACTCTACCTATAGCTTATCAATGTGAAAATCAGGGTTTGCAGGTGTCAATTGAAAATGCAATGATTTTTGCTTTAAAAATACTGATTTTCTCTATGGTGTACCTTTTACAAATGTAAATGGGAGAGTAATATTGACCTTACAGAAAAGCTAGGATGAATGGTTAGTTAAACGCTTATTTATGTAACTTACTATCTCCATTAAATTTGATTTAAGGTGTTCATATAGTGAAGCTGATGATTCTGTACTTGTTTTTCAAAATTAGAATTTTAACTTCTAAAGGAAAATAATACATTAAAAATTAAAACTGGTTGTACTAGCAGAATATCATATACATAAGAAATTTACTGATTTGGGAGTGCATTGCTGTGTTCTCCATATAGCCTACCCTTGAGCATCTGGCTCAAGACAGGAATTTCTCTTGTCAATTTCTCTTACCATCATGCATGTTTTCCCAGCACTAAAAAGCAAGTGAGGCTACTAGCTGGCACAAGCAAGACATGAGCTAGCCCCGGGGAACCTGTGATCTGTTTCAGAGAGAACAGACCAGCTTAATGGCCTGAAAACCCAAAGAAACTGTGAACTAGGGCTCCAGCCCATTGACTTCCCTGGGCCCTGCCGTGCCTGCAACGGAGGCCATGTGCTTACCCCAGAAGCACAGTCTCCTCCAGTGCCCGGTCCCAGACATGGTGAGATGGCTCCCATAACATGCCAGAGAGCTGCGAGAGCGGGGCCCTGACAGCCACCGGTTGAGTGACAGGCCTGCAATCACCAGGCAAAGTGAAGTGATGACTCGTGTCCAAGGTCAGCCCAGGAAAGCCAAACAAGAATTCAGCAGCAGCAGGAGACAGGACTGGAGGCGGGCACTCCTAAGGCACAGCTCAGCCCAGGGCTGACGCCTGAGCCCGAGCTCAGGTGGGCTCCTGAACTGAGGGGCTGGGAGTGCTCGGTGAAGGTTCCCGGAAGAGCCTCATGGCTCCGACAGCACTTTTCCTTGCTTTTCCTGCAGAGCAGAGCTCACGTCCCACTTCAGCCCATGAGGCTCCCTTGTGTTGGTCCTCTCTTAGCTTTGCTTTGATTCCTTGCTCTTTCTTGGCTCCTGCTGTCATCTTGATCTGGCTTTCCAAGCCTTCACAGGTAGGATTACATGGCTGTAGAGTTAATGAATGTTCATATGTTGTTGATCTAGTTGTTGTTGTCTTCATATATTATTTTAGAAGTAATGCATACTAGATAAGAATGCCTGTGAAGTGTGAGCCTGAACTACTAGAGCTCACGAAAAAAATCTAGTACATTAGTTCAGCACTGACTGGTGATCATCATCTTTAAAAGACAGCAAAATGAAACACCATGGTCTCTTCCTCTGCCTGTAGGTTCAAATGGAAAAATAAGCAGTAATAACTTTTTAAAATATTCTGTCAATAAAATACTCTTCTTCAAAGGAAGACTTTAGTGGGGCTTCCTATGGTGAAACAGCCGTGTCCTCCAGATAATATAGACCTCCTCTCCAAACAATGAATGAACAGGGAGCACATTGTTTGCAGTTGATCTGAACTGCCACTAAGACAAATAGGATTCAAATCATCTTTCACTTTTTCAGGACACAGAATTGCCTAGATCACTGTGATCCTCTTCCTTTTCTATGTTTAGCATTTGAAATTCTGTAGTTGAATTAAACATTGAATGTTTCTAAAAGATTTTAAAATAGTAAGTGGATATTGGGCATGTATACTGTAAACTTGGAGAGGTGAATCAGGAGCTGAAGTATTGAAGAAGCAGAGATTATTTTTTTTAGGTAAATGACCTTGTGTCTAACACTGGATGGCACTGAAGTACACACTATGAAGCCAAGTAGGGTACAGGAAGTGGCTGAGTTCCATTACAAGGCTTCTTTTTGCATGGAATTAACTGGATAAGGGGTTTTCCTGGTATTAACCTCCCCCAAAATAGCATCTGTATTTAAGGTGCTATGCAAAGAGGATTTATAAGTAATTTGTGAGGTCTGATTCAGAATTAATCCTGCCATTATGACAGAAACTCAGCAGACACTTGGCATAGTGATGATTTAATAATGTAGACTGAGACTTCAAGGCAGGCTACAAACTCTGTCCCGATACAATGCAGACTAACTTTCTGTGTGGTTTCATATGAACCTGACTTACCTTCTGACTGACATACGCAGTTTGGTGAGAGTTTAATATATGCTCTATTTAAGAGGGAGATTTTGGTATTCATCAATATGAGGGGTTTGCAGTGGTGCAACACAGATAAGGAGGGGAACTGAGCATGTGCTGAATTGTAAGCATACTAGAAGACCCCCAAGTATTAAGTAGCCTCTTGAACTGGTGCTGACTGTATTGTGAGAAGAATGAAGAACGATAATGCAATGCAAGATGAGTAGCAATACCTCCTTCCTGCCATCTCATATCTGCATCTGCTGTGTATTCTACAGAAGGAAAGTCTCAAAACAATCCATTTGGGTGTGATTTTGTAGAAGTTGTCTTTCTTATATCTTAAGTTTTGCATTTTTGTTACTGTTAGAGCTCTCTTGGATCTTGACGTGTCTTGTGTTTAGCAGAGCAATGAAACAGCAGGTTCCCTCCTATTCTGAACAAGTCTATGACCTTGTCAAGTCACTTGTTTGCTCTGACACAGAGGCTGTTTTCAGGAGGTGGTCTGATTCCTTCATATGAGTTTCCTTTTTTTTCTGTAAATTGTAATAGGCAGTATTTTCTTTTATTCATTGTTTTTTTCCAAACCATAATGATTCATTATGACTTATTTCTACTCTTGTCCTTGGGTGTGTGCTGCTAATTTTGATCCTTGCACTAAATTGGAATATGATCCTGTATTTAGTCAGAAATTGGTAAAATACCAGAGACTGCTCAGTTCTTCAAAAAATCACTTCCTTGAACAGTAAATATAGCCTAATAATAATTTTAATATTACAATTTTTATCACAATCATTACCTGAATGAAGCCTCCCAGCTTCCTGTATGTGCAAAGGCTGTTCTTCAACAGCTTTCCAGTGGCCTCCAAAACACCTTCTTGGTTATGACTTTGAACTGGAGGGTGTTCTGTGTTGCAGGTGTAAGCTAATCAAAGCCTAATTCTGACACCTCAATCTAAGAAGCACCTTTGTCCACAAACTATAGAGATCAGTAAGTTTTCATCTACAGAGTTGTATGATGGAGACTGGCACATGATGGCAGCATCAGGAACCAGACTAGCATCAGCATCTGGCTGGTAATTAATATTTAAGCTTAATGATAAAAGCCAACGCACAGATATGAGCTATCATTTACGTCTTACATCCAAGGAACACTTTACACCCAAGGAACTGAAATCTGGAGACAAGACTACTGTGTACATCGAGAGATATGGAATCCATCAGTCACAGTCCAAGTCAGGCATAAAAAACAGAACTCTGTTTTCCAGTGCTGCACCACGCAGATGACAGATCATAATCAGATATGACAGCCTGTGGAGTTCATGTTTCTTTTAGCTGCAGTGGGCACCCATGTTGCTTTTGCTGTTTTACTTCTCCTGTCATGCTGCTTTGCTGCACAGTGTCCTGTGCCAGTAGGTTGTACTTCAGATACCTAAACCTAAATGATTAGTGATTCTGTTTTGAATCTATGCTCAAAGAACTGGAAGTCTGTGCAGATACTATGACAAGGATGGGAAAACTTTGCAGCAAGAAGATAACCTGAGAAGCACTTTTTAGTAGTTAGATTATATCTTTTACAAACAATTCCAAGAAAAAAGGCATACTAATATAGAATACAGTTTTAAAAAATATTTGGATCATTCATAAACTGAGATGCAAACCTATCATAATTCTAACATAACTTTTACATTATCCAGTAATAAAATCTGACATCAGTGACTCGCTCCTTCACTCCCTATTCCCTCCAAACTTGTAAGAAGATTTTGTGACAGGGACAAATAGTGGCTATTCACTTTCAAGCTCTATTCCTCTGAAAGCTGCTGACTGAAAAAGCATGGTGACTCATTGTTCTTGTTTATGGTTCTTTACTGCATAACATTTGTTGATAATGTGTGAAATGCTACACACATAAACCAAAAAGAATATGCCTCTTGTAACAGTCTGTAGGTTAGAGTCATAGATCCTAAAATACTGCTAAAAATACAGTGACTTTCCAACAAGTGAATGAAAAGTGTCTCCCCTTTTCATCAGTCGCTGATGTCCCCTAGGTAATCAATGACTTGGTTTAAAAGGAAGTGTGGATGGATAGAAAAACAAACCTCCCTTCTTGTGAAATATCCAATGGCACTTGCTTTATGGGGGTTACACAGCAGTCTATCAAAACAGAGAGAGGAAAATAAATCAATTGTAATACATCTATAGATGGTCCCACAAAATAATCCTGATCGATGCTCATGAAATTTTCAGTAGAGTTCAACCCTGAGTAGCAGTACATTACTTCTGACATTGCAGTGGTTTATATATCGTTTTTATTGGCTTAATGAAATATACATGTGTATGTTCTCCCTTGTCTGCCCTTGACTCTTCCTAATGAGCTCATCTTTTTGTAGCCTTCATTTGCCATAACAACCACCTTAAAGCAAAAGGGAAAATATAAACCATTTGATAACTGCTGTGAGTTAAACTTGATATTAGATGTATTCTAGGTATTAGATATGCTCTAGGCTTCATACAGTTGCCCATTCAAGCTACCTGTCTTAATTCTGCTTATGAAAAAACACCTGTGACATCAGGTGTCATTGACAAAAAAACATTTTCTTAGATAAAATTATTTGGCCATAATTATTCTGATCATCTTATTAATCATTTATTACTAATATTTTTATTAAAATTTTATAACCCACCATAAAACCAAGAAGACAATTAGGAAGAAGTGATACTTTTTAATGAAGAAGAGAATTATGCTTTAGGTGTTGATTCCTAATCAAACTGAAGTCAGAGGATAAATGATTGAGTTCACTCTGGGAATGGGATAATGCTGAGATCTTTGAATTTAGGCAACAATTTATGACCAAAGAGCAGCAGTCTAGGATACCTTGCTGATTGGTTAACCCACGAATGAGGTTGATTTAGACCATGGTTTTGATATTAGTGGTAGCTGAAGGGGAAAGTGCACAGAACAGAATTAATTTATTTAAATTCTGAGGGTATTGCTAGATCAGGATAAGCTCATCACTCTGAAACTTATGCACCTCTTCTACCATACTTTCTGCTTTGCTGTGACACTGTTTTTGGCTCCAGTGTCTGAGGCATGTGACAATTGTCCAGCCTTATTCCATTGCCAGAAGAAGAACTCATACGAGCACGTGGCTGATGTCATCTGTGTACAGTGAACGTACTTTGCTGATGTTTGTAAACTTCTGAATTTTATTTCTTCGTTGTTTTTCTTGTATATTAAGAATTCACTTGACCATATATATGTCTCTACTTTTTTTTATTGCATGTAACTTTTACCCATCTAACCTTTTGTACTTGTTTTGGCTGGAATAGAATTGATTTTACTTCATAGCAGCTTGTATGGTGCTGTGTTTTAGATTTGTGACTAAAACAGTGTTGATAACACAATAACATTTTAGCTATCGCTGACCAGTGCTTGCACAGTGTTAAGGCCTTCTCTGTTTCTCAAGCTGTCTGCCCAGCAAGTTGTCTGGGGGTGCACAGAGGCTGGGAGGAGACACAGCCAGGACAGCTGACCCCAAAGGGATATCCCAGACCATATGACGTCGCGCTTAGCCGTAAAAGCTGGAGGAAAGAAGGAGGAAGGGGAAACATTTGGAGTTATGGTGTTTGTCTTCCCAAGTAGCTGTTAGGTGTGATGGACCCCTGCTTTCCTGGGGATGGCTGAACGCCTGCCTGCCAATGGTATGTAGTGACTTAATTCCTTATTTTGCTTTGCTTATGCACACAGCTTTTGCTTTATCTATTAAGTTGTCTTTCTCTCAACCCAGTTTTTGCACTTTAGCCTTCTGATTCTCTCCACCATCCCACTCCGTGGGGCTCAGCTGCCCACTGGGGATAAACAGAAACACCTGTCTTCCTCAGATATTGTTTCTTATGGATGCTCACTTACAGAGTGCTGTGAACTCTCACTTAGCTTCATTACAGACTCTGACTTCCTTTGTCCCTGACAAAGTCTGTCAGGAAGTCATTGTGTTCCTCTCTTCCCGCCAGACCCTGGTAACCTCTTTGAGCTTCTTGTCCCAGAATCTGTTCCTGATCCACTCTCTTGGTAGGTGTTCAGCCCTCCAAAATCATAAGACTGTTGGGTTTTTTAATGAGGTTAACCATATGCTCTTTGCACTTTGTTTAAAATAGAACTAATTTCTTACATTTCACTTTTGTATGGAGTATTATTCTCCTTGGTTTCATAGAAGTCAGTTGTCATTGCCCAGCTTAACTAAAAGGCATTTAATTTACCATGTACTTCAAAACGAACTACATCTTCTTTTCTGCTTGCAAAGTGAACTTTTGTTTAAAACTTTTCCAATACCCATCTCTACAGACCCAAAGTCTGTACCCATCTGCACAGATTTTAAACTTTGGTGGGGCTTTTAACTGCTCCATCTTCCCCATTAGTGTTTCTTTCCTCTCTAAGTGGTGACCAGGCATTGCTCGCCACTGCTGTAGAGATGCAGAAATCCAGCCAGTCACAGCATGGAGGTGGAGGGAAGGAGGGCAGAAAAACCCACAAGCTTGGGAAGGAGGAAGAAGTGGCAAGAACTTTATCCTCATGTCTTAATCTTCCTGCGAGAGATCGACTTACTTTGTGTTCACCTGCAACAGCCTTTGTATAACAAGGCACCCTGTCCACACCCAGGTGTAATACTGGGCTTCTAAATTCAGGTTCTCCTATGTGGCAAGAATGAAGATATGGGTTAGAGTCTTTTGGCATCAGATGTAAGATCCCCCTTTGATTTAAATAGAATAAACATTTCACTTTGGGGAACGCAGAAATCAAAGTAGTCCTTGTTGGTTGCTGTGTGCTAAACATATCTTTCAATCTGTTTAAGCATGCTTAGAGTGCTAAGGCTGGAGAAGATCTCCAAAGCAGAATTGATTGGAACCTGTAAAAAACTATATAGTTTTTATATGCTATGGACAAAGTAGTAGGGGCAAACGGGATAGTCCCACTGTTAAAACACTGAGCTTTATGAACACAGCCCTCAGTTTTACTTTTGGGTGTCCAGATGGTTTCAACTCTGATTCCAACCTTGTGGATACATCTACACTGCAGATCTTTTAGGTTACCTCACAGCAGTGTAATGGAAACAGTTTAGCAAGTGCACCATGGAACTTTTCAGGTGACTCGTACAAGTTTGCCCTCCTGTAGAAATGCACTGTGGCAGAAATACTCACAAAGGAACAAAATAGTCTTAAGACCAATAGAAAAATTGTTAGCTCCAGGAAGCTTTGGATTAAATAGCACCTAAAGCCCAGTTTCAGTAAGTGCTAACAGTGTTGTAGGCATTAAAACAGTGAGTGACCAATCTTATTTAAAAAAACAAACTGTTGTTACAGCAGTGTTCAAAACTACTTTGTGACACAGAGTTTCAAAATGTTTTTCTCTACCCTGGTAAATGAAAATTGTTCATGCCTGAAAAACTTTTCTTCCTTTCAGACCAGTTCTCAAAACACCTAAATAATAGCGCAGCATTTTTTTTTCTTGGAGGAAGATACTAGAGTGCCATGGTCTGTATAAACAGTCACAGCCCCCATTGTAAAGATCATGACACAAAGAAGGAGAGTGCCTTGAGGTTAGCTAGTGATGTTGAAATTGCTCTTAACTCAAACAGGGTGTTTTAATTTGAAATCGAAACACAGGACACTGCTACAAAATTTGTAAAGATTCAGGTAGTAGAAATGAAGGAGAACAATGCTTCATATATTTGTTTTAGAAGGCAAATCCAAGGTCTTCTTTCTCTTTCTTTTTTTCCAGCTGAAAAGTATGGGTGCTTATCCACTAAGTAAGGCAATGCGTAGATTTCCATCTGAAGCCTCGCCATATATTGGCTTTTATATCTCAAATAAAAAAATATATAGGTAACAATTATCTGATAGAAGCATACACATGACAGTCTTAACTCATGGGTTGAATGAGACCAGACACAACAGTAATCAACTTCTTTAAGCTGACAATGTATTTGGAGTCACTAATCTGCCAGCTTTATCTCTGAAGGAACCCATAAGCACAGACCATTATTTTTAAGCAAGTTTGTTTGAAGATTTGGACATAAATTTTTATAGTTTCCTTTCTCTCCGCCATGAGGAAGAATGCCATCCTCCCACCAGATGCAGGTAACTTCCTACCACATCCTTGGGACTGAAGGGAAAGAAATGGAAAGATCAAAGGGCAAAGATGGCATACAGAGGCAGTTCAAATCTCACATGTGAACTGGAGAGCAAAAAAGCTGTCAAGACCTGTCAAAAGGAATCAAAGCAAAAGTATTACATGGCACCCAAAAGATAAAATATGCAGGGAAGGAATGATTAGGACAGAACAAAAAGAAAAAGACAGTAAGAAAATAGTTTGTTTAGTGAATGAGGGTCAGGAGGAAATACAGAAGGAAAGACAGCTTTCATGGCTGTGCGTTTGTCAATGACTGCTTTGAAGATTTATCTGAAAGACTGCTCTTTGGATGATTAATACATGTTGGGTACCTTATCTGATATACTACAGTTCTTTAGCCTCTTTTTATAGTGGCATAGCTGGGACTATCTAAACACATAATAAAAGTAATGTTAAAAGCAATATAATGGAGAGATCACACTGGACAGGAATTGGGAAGATTTGGATTTGGGTTTGGGACTTTATGTAAGTACTCTTTAGAATAACAATTGCACTTGGCCCTTTCCCACATGCTATGAATGAAAGCACGATGCCGAGATTTTGGAAGTGATTTAAAATGAGAACCTGTTAAGAGCTATAAAAACAAAGCTGCAAACATTTTAGCCTATTATTCTTTGAGCACAGAATCACAGTATACAGTTGAAGGATTTAATTCCTTCATGGCAGTTATTCTATACTTTTTTGCTTTCTAAGCAGGTCCACTAATTGGGGTGATGTGAGAGTTTAATGCACTAATGATTGTTCACTGTTAATGCTAATTCACTGACGTTAAGCAGCTTGAGCTGAAGATATTTATAGTTTGGCACTGCCTGAAGTCTTGGATGTTGAATGGGAAAGCAGTAAGTGCTTCTTTCAATTGTTCATTTCTGACTGTCAGCTTGGACTCTTTGCATGCCATCAACATCAGGGAGCAGCTGGCCTATTCTGTCTTGTATGCACTAATATTGACAGAGTATTTAAAATGACATTAGTAAGAATGGTCTGATGAGAGTACTGTGCTACATGACCCATGATCCAAGGTCAGTTTCCAATTTTAAAGTATTATGGAAGAGGCAAGTGCAGGGCAGTACCACTTTGAGCAGTTCTAGAAACCCTATTGTGCTCTGAAAGACCAAACAAACGACAGATGGAAAGGAGCATCTAAAGCATTTCTCTTCAGAGCAGGCCCAAGGCAAGTCACTGCTCTTCAGAAAAAGAAACTAGTTTTTAATGCTTGGATAGTTCATTGCAGAATCTGCCTCTTTTTTTTTTTTTTTTAATGTAACTTCAAGAACCCAAATGCAATTTTAGGGGAAGGCACTGATTCTTCACTGCTTCCATTTCCTTTACAGCAGGCCTGACTTTCTCACTAGGCTTAAAATTCAGTTTGCAAAGGAAAGTGTGCACAAAAATAGGGATTCTTAAAATGGGTTTTCCTTTTAATATGGATATTTAATTTAAGAAGGATAGACCAAGAAGTAATAGAAGCAGAGTTCAGGGCAGAATGTTGATACTATGTTTTACTTAATGTGCTGAGCAAGGACTGCACCCCTGAAAGTTTAAAACCATCTTTTAGAAGGTCCCTCAAGTATGCAGAGAGAGGTACTCCCTTTTATTAGATATTCAGATGGGCATACTTGGAAAAAGAAGTCTTCTGCACAAAGTCATTGAGGCCTGATTTTCCAAACCATATCCTTTGTTCTAACAACCAACCTATAAAATATGCTCTGTGTGCATTTCAACAAAATATCATGGGTACTCAATTAAATACATCTCACTTCTGCTGTTTACATACACAGTGTTTATCTCTTATGGAAGTCTCACTGGGACTTCAACAAACCATACCTACATTTGTTTAACTGGGACGGGAGACACCATCCATTTCCTTACATGTTAACCAGATCTCTTTTTCCTTTTATTAATTCACTTGCTCTCCCAAAGCATCATCATCCTGCAATCTTTCTTCCTCATTCACATCTAATATTTCCTTTAGAAAGTGAAACACTTTCCAGCAAAAATATTATTTAAAAATGTGCAATATATATAACAGCATAGTTCTTATTGATTTTGAGGTATTGTTTTGGCAGTGTAGAAGAACCTCAGTGTAAATTTGTGCTATATGTAAAAGACAAATTTACTGATCAGTAGTGAATGTGGCATCCCTGGCAAAGAGCACAGAGATGTATTGCACTGAGTACAAACCCACAAATGATGTTTCTTTCAAGCCATGCAGAAAAGGCATGATTAGAAAGAGATTTTTGCTTCCAAAGTTATCATACATTTTCAAGTTATTGGTTTTTTATCTCAAGAACTTTTCTTCCAGATATGATGTAAGCAGCCTTCAGTTCAAGACTTGCCTCTTTAAACTTGCTATTGGATAGGAAATATAGATCACTTATAATTTAAAAAAAAAAAAAATCAAACAAGTGAGTTTTTCAACAAGTAGCTGCAGTCTTCAAATAGTAAATTAGACTGAAGAGTATCTGAAATAACTGCAAACTAAAAAAAAATTAATGAAAAAAAAGAGGAGGAACTTTCAAATTACAAGGATTCCCCAAATATTATAAAATAGGCAATACAAATTAAAATGCTTCTGTCTCTAATTATTTCTCTAATTAGCTCTTCAGTCTCTCAATCACAGAATCACTAAGGTTGGAAAAGGCCTGTAAGATCATCAAGTCCAACCATTAACCCAACACCACCATGCCCACTAAACCACATCCCACAATGCCACTTCCACACGTTTTTTGAACACCTCCAGTGATGGTGACGCCACCACTTCCCTGGGCAGTTTATTCCAGTGTCTCACCACTCTCTCAGTAAAGAAATTTTTCCTAATATCCAGTCTAAACCTCCCCTGGCGCAACTTGAGGCCATTTCCTCTTGTCCTGTCCCTAGTGACTTGGGAGAAGAGACCAACACCCACACACCACTCTCCTTTCCACCTCCATCATTACGAGGTTTCACGATTATTTTTGCAATGAATTAAATAATCTCTTCATAGTAGTTTGCAGAGTCTCTCTAGGGAAGGAATTGCATTCTGTGGATTTATCAGGTAAGTTGTGAAACCTTGTCTGAATTCTGTATCTTGAGAGCCTAACATTGTCTGATATGTGAGTGTCAGTGACCGCTTTAATCGTACAACCTCCAGTTATCAATTAAGTGGAAACATCTCTGTTTACACCTGTACCATTTGTCTTCTGCATATCTTTTGTACTTTTAGTACAATAAACAAATATACTCGCCCCCCTCCACCCACACTGTCTTCTTTTCTCCTCTGTTTCCAGCAATATTATTGCCACCTAATTTTAGGCATCTGCTTTGTAAAAAGTCTACATCTAAGCTGGTTGTCTAGTTATCTTTTAGAGTCCATTGAGAGAATAGGCATTTTTGGAAGGCAATTCACACCTTCTGAAAACAGACAGATAAATCAGGTAACTTCTGCTTTAGAAGTAAATATTGCTCTTTGTTAATTAAAAAGAGAGTCTGTAGAGATAGCTTAGATGTACCTGTAACAAGTTTGTGGTTGACACCAAGCTGAGTGGTGTGGTTGATAGTCTAGAGGGAAGGGATGACATTCAGAGGAACCTTGACACTTCGGAGAAGTGTGGGCCTGTGCGCACCTCATGAAGTTCAACAAGGCCAAGTGCAAGGTCTGCACCTGGGTCGGGGCAATCCCAAACATGGATACAGCCTGGGCAAGGAGTGAATTGAGAGCAACCCTGCAGAGAAGGACTTGAGGGTATTGGTGGATGCAAAACTGAGTATGATCCAGCAATGTGCACTTCCAGCCCAGAAAACCAATTGTATCCTGGGCTGCATCAAATGAAGCGTGGCCAGCAGGTCGAGGGCAGTAATTCTGCCTCTCTACTGCACTCTGGCAAGACCCACCCCTGCTCCATCCAGTTCTGGAGTCCTCAGTACAGGAAAGACATGGACCTGCTCGAGTGGGTCCAGAGAAGGGCCATAAAGGTGATCAGAGGGCTGGAGCACCTCCCATCTGAAGACAGGCTGAGAGAGTTGGGGTTGTTTAACCTAGAGAAGTCTTCGGGAGACCTTATAGCAGCCTTCCAGTATTTAAAGGGGGCCTACAGGGAAGATGGAGAGAGGGACTCTTTATCAGGGATTGTAATGATAGGACGAGGGGTGATGGTTTTAAACTGAAAGAGGGTAGATTCAGATTAGGTATTAGGAAGAAATTCTTTACTGTGAGGGTGATGAAACACTGGAATAGGTTGCCCAGAGAATTTGTGGATGCTTCCTCCCTGGAAGTGTTCAAGGTGAGGTTGGACAGGGTTTTGAGCAACCTGATCTAGTGGAAGGTGTCCCTGCCCATGGAAGGGGCATTGGAACTAGTTGATCTTTAAGCTCCCTTCCAACCCAAACCATTCTATGAGTCTATGATTCTATGCCTCTGCTGTATATACCTAAAGACACGTGAGAAGAGTAGTATTCCTGAATGTTTACAATTTCTTTTTTTTTCTTGTTTTCAATATGATACGCTTACATGAATTGAGGATGTCCATTTCTTTCTACCTTACAGATTTCAGTAGCCTCCAATACTGCAGCTCCTTCACTCAAATCGGAGTTGTACTTACAACACAGTGTGGGTTTAGCCTTGTGACATCACACCTGAACACAAAGTAGAGGAAGGCTAGCCCATTGGGAAAACTGGGGAAATGCTTATGAGTTTCCTAAATATTGTGTCTTTGCAATGTATAATCCACCACTGAATAGTAAGACACTTTTTTTGCCTAACATTTCTTTTGTGCAGGGAGTTGTGGTTCAAATATTGCACAGATGACTATACAAGAATAGGGAAATGTGGTTATAGAGTGTAGAAAAAAATGCATAGTTCTGAAATTACAGGTGGAAGTGGTCGTGAATCCCTGCTATGTTTGGATATTAAACCTCTGGTATAAGCAAATTCATGAGAACTAGCTGATTTCTGTATTCTCCTCAAAAGCATTGCTAATGTACTCTGCAATAAAGATGTTTGTTGTGGGTGTATATGCTAGAGGTGGGACAGGAAACACAAAACTGTAATTTTTGGCTATAATCCAGCCAGGAAGGAATGAAATGAGCTAGCCACTGCTTCAAAGAGACCGTGTAGCACAGAATCCCAGAGATGATGTTATATTGTAAAACATAGGCTAGGCCATAGTTATGACCTCTTTAGGCTGCCCAGCAAAGAATGGGTTGAGAAAGTTGCACAGTGCTCAGGATTCACTCTTTTCTCATTCACTTTCTGCTCCCATTTCTTGTGGGGCATTTACATTTATTTTTACGGAGTACTGAACACTTGCACTGCTATCTACATTCTCGCACTTCTGGAGTTAATGAAGTCTAAATACTGGAGCCTTTCTAAAAAACTATTGTGCTCTGGCAAGAGTCAGCTGCCTGCTTTTATGAAGCTCTGTCTCCTCTACAATGCAGTGCAAGCTCAGAAGAGGCATACAGGAACTCTGCCTGTTTCCCCTTGCCTGCTCAGGTTGCATCGATTCCCTCATGCAGGTATAGAAAAGGTTATGAGAAAAAAACAGCTTGATAGTCCCACAACATTTTTGTGAGTTACCCTGTTGCATTTTGGGGAGAATGCCTGAGAAGCACTACAGTAAAGGAGCAGAGGCTGTAGGGAAGAGAGTAGTAACCTTTCTTTCCACAGCATAAGACCAGAACTTTCTCTTGTGTTTTGTAGTCAGTGGAGGTGGAGGACTTGTTTTTTATCTGTTTTGTTTTTGTAGAAGCAGCAAAATTTATTCCTTTTTGTTTTTCTCTCTAGTTTAAGCCTTGAGGTTAGTCCAAACTGTGATTCCTAATCAATTATATAAGCCAATTTTATTTATGTATGATTTGACTGTAGCCCCTGGAGATGCATTGGCAGTCAATTCTTCACTTTCTGTACAAATTCTGTTATAACTTGAGTCCAATCACACAAATGGGACAAAAAACCCTGTAGTGGAATTCTGAAAGCCCCTCTTGTGCAGGGAAAAGATGGAATATTAATCATCTTGATAGTTGAGAGAAGTGTACTGGTTACTTAACAGAAAGGAATCTATAAAGTGGAAGCTGTGTGGGTGATGCCAAGCTCTGGTTCAGATGTTCGCCGTTTCAGCTGCTCTTACCCAACGATCTGTGCGAGTTTGCTCACGGAGGGTAACAGAGGACTGAGAACCTGGGGCATCCTAGGCTCATATTAACACAGGTGTTTTTACACCACCAAACCAAGTGACTGTAGGAACATTCCTCTTAATGGGGGCATGATGCATGCTGTATACCAAAGGCCGCTTTCTTTCCAGCTTGAACATCAAGGTTAGAGAACTCAAGTCAGATGTGTTTGTGATTGAGGTCCCTGGCTCAGTACTTAGTTGGGATCTGTTACATGGTACCGTACACAGCATTCCTAGGTGATAATTACTTCAAGGTTTTTGCTGGAGCTGGTAATTGTTACCTAACTAGTGGAAAGAAAAAAAAAAAAAAGAAAAAAAAAAGCTCGGAAAGGAGGGAGAGGGATCTGGGTGTTTCATTCACACTACTAAACATCCAAAGTAGCTGGTCAAAATAAAGATGTTCCAGGATCATCTTATTTCAGCTGAAGCCTTTGAGTACACCAATTGCCCTTTCATTGCTTCTGTTGCACCTTGTCTGGCCTATTTGATCCAGATAAAAGTCTCAGAAACACTCTTTCTGCAATTAGATCAAACTAATGTTAATTTTCAAGCTTGTGGAGCCTTATGCTTGCATTAATGTCTTAATATCATTCCTGCATTAAGGACCTCTGGGAATAGGTCATAACATCTGTGAACTTCATTACTAATCTGTGTCAAGGATGGCAGGTATTTCTTCTCGGTACATCAAATAGGCACAGATGGGATAGCCTCTGGACAACCTGTGGACAACAATATGAACGATTGAGCACAATATGATTTTAATGCTGTCTGATTACAGTTATTATCAGACATTCAGCAGTACAGAAGGACCAGTCTGTGCCCAAAGCTCACACAGATTTGCGGTAATACTGTGAAGCACAGTTACGTGGGCAAGAAATTGTGCATTTTGTTCTGACAGAGGTTAAGAGCTAATGGCACATCACTGAATCAGAATTCACTGCTTCAGCTATTGCTGCAGAGCTGGAAGAGCTGTTTGTTCTTTAAAGCTCATATTCTAATATATTTTGCTATGAAACTTTGGTCATTTCATGCTGACTGCACTGGTAATTTGAATCTGTGAAGAAATTTTCACCTTAATAATGTCCCTAAAAAAGCGTACATTGGAGGTTCCCCCATTCCAACTAGTATTTCTGTAATTCTCTTCCATCCCACCTATCTGGAATGTTTTTTGTCCTCTATTAACCAACCTACGCTTCCAAAAAAGAAAAGAAATTGGAAGGGTGAGCAGAAAGTCTGGAAAAGCTGGCCAGTCACTGATTCTCTTGTAGCCTCAAGAGCCAGAAGTTTCTTTATAAGGTCTACATTAGTTTGTATTAGCTGCACATGCATCACAGTGAGACAAAGTTAATAGGCTAAAAGTTATCTAAAGGTTAAAATACTTTAAAACACCTCCAATGGACTAAAAATAAAAGCAAACACAGAATGGCCACTTAGGTACAACTGGAATTATAGCACAGAAATGAAAAACTGAGTAAGAATTTTGCAACATGTATATATATGTGTGTGTATGTATGTATGTATTAGTCCATCCAAGCAATTGTGAAGACTTCTCACTCTGCACAATCTCTCTCTGAACAGATCTTTATTTATCTATATGTAATATAAGCTGTAATGAACCAAACAGATTAAGTATATCCCTATGCATACATTGGATTAAGTTACCTGGAGTAAGACTATGCTTGTTGTAGTGCTGTATTTATGACAGTCTTGCTGATAAAGTTCTGCAAGGGACTGCTCACCAACAGAGATCAGAAGGAGAACAAGTTAATTTTGTCAAGAACAAATGATGCTTACCTTTTTGCTGTGCTCTGCCTTCTGGGAGTTGGAGATGTGACTGTGCTAACACCTATGCAGCTTAGTAGCTGATAGTCTGTTGCAAGTAGGCAAGTGACTGAATACGAGCAATTAAGCCTGACTCTTCTGCTGATTAAATTTTCGATTCAGAAATCTAAGCTAGCTGCACACCTAAGGCAGGTTTCTTATTCTACTGTGCACACACAAACACATGCATGTTGCGTGCATGTCTCTTGTCTGCACAAGAAACAACCTGAAGGTATCCAAAATCTACCCTCAGGATTTCTGGACCACTAAGACACCAATGTCTGGACAGTGCAACAAGTATATAAGCACAGCAGCTATGTAAGATGCTCTGGCATCTCTGAAATTGAGCTAGGTTATGCTGTGCCACTAGCTGCCCCAGCTAAAACCTCGTGCTAGATCTACTGGCCAAAGGCCTGTGTCTTGTCTGCAGGCCTTTTTCTGATACTCCTTAGTTCTTAGGATGAGATGGCTGCTGCTGTAAAACATAGATAAACACTGCTACCTAAGTGCTCAACAGGGTGATTTGCTTCCACTGCACATTCTGCAGGGACCTAGAATATGCAGCCACACCATATTCTCCTGGAATTAGGGGTTTTATTAATTATCTGGCTCAAGTACTTTTTCCTAATGTTTTTATTGTATTTTTAGCATTTTATTTTATTTTGGTAGGCAACTTGCTAAGGGATTTTGTTATGCCTTACATCCCTTTCTGCTGTTGAAATATTAACTAACTGAGATTTAAGAAACAAACGAACTGAAAGGAGCTTGTATCAAAAAACCATACAGATCAAATACTTTGGGATCTACTGAAATTAATTTTCCCACTTATTTCACAAAACTAGTTTCAGAATGAGAATAGCTGTACCACCTTGCATAGTAGCAACATATAGTTTCTAAAAGAGATACTTAACTTGCTCAGAATTTGGATGTGAGATTTACAAAGCAAAGTCAGGAGACAATGGTGCCGTTCTGCCTTTTGACCAAAATTCTCCAGTATGAGTTAGTGAATGCTGCTGCAGATTCAATTCTCACTGGCTTTAGAGCTCTTTTCTGTGCAGCAGAGTTGCATCTTTAAATCATCTTGCTTGTGAAAGGAGTTACAACAGCATGGGGTCTATTCTGTCTCATGCCACTGCTGGAAGGTTTCTAGATTTCTACCTCTGTCTCTGTTGTGAAGACCCTAGCAGATACTCTATCTGTAGAAGCTGAAGTAATTTGGAGCTCTGCTATGCATCTTCATCTCCTCACGATGGAAAGTAAATCCCTACAAATTTGGATCCCCAAATCCCTACAAATGATTTAGGTCTGTTGCCCCTTTACTCTCTGTCTGTAAAATGAATTTAAGTTCCTTGGACAAAAATATGAGGGAGAGCTTGAGAATTAATCTAAGAATACCCAAATAATAGGAGTGAAACATCACTGTAAAAGAATGAAGTTAGGATTTTGAGAAAAATTGTGCACGTTTAGTTTGTCTGTGCCCAAATGAAGTAACAGAAACATAAGACTGAAATCAGCGTGCAAAGTGAATGGGAATGAGGCTCAGACTGTGTGTTAAAGAAAATATTGATTACAGTCAACATTCAAATGTTGCAAAATATTAATGGAAAACTTGTTCTGCCATAAGGTTGAACACTCCAGTGAGCTGCAAATTACTACAATGACGTTTCTAAGGAATTTATTTACTATCTAGATAGCCGTAAAAATTTTTACACCATATTTTGCTGAGTAACACAGTTTGGATAACTTACATTTTCAAAAAGATTGTGAAATTTTGTGTGTTCTACTAGAGAAAGCCCAGGCATGGTTTTCAGAAATGTTCTGTCCCAGTAACTCTGACAATGGTTACTTGTCAGAGGTTCTGAAAATCAGGCATCTTGAAATCAATAGCTTATCATATGAACTACCCCGAATCAGTTGCTCCTTTGAACTTCAAGTAAGAAATTTTATTGGTTGGGTTTTTTGCATGTTTTCTTCTTTGCCTTCTTTAAAAAAACTGAAGAGTTCATGACTGGGAAACTGGCAGAATAGACAAGAATCTTCTTGTTCTAAATTATTTGGAATTATATTATCATGTAGGTTAATAAAAGCATTTCTTGTATGATCTTTGCCACAAGGTCACACTACAGCTCTTTGGTAATCCCAAATGCAATTCTTTCTGTGACAGATGGGGTATTTCCTATGTATTACTCCCCCTTGTACTTGCATGACAGGTTTAAGTTAGCAAAGATTTTTGCTCTTAAAATCATCAGATAATGCAAACAAATATTGCTAGAAGTAGCATGCAATTCTAAATTTGCATTGTTATGTAAGAACTATAGTGATTAACAACCAACCTAAAGTCACAACTGTGCACTAAAGAGAGGATTAGGGTTGCATCTACGAAAGTACTTACTGAATTTGGTTATTGCTTGGATATACAACAATGACATTTTCTTAATTTATTTTTTTATTGTTAGATTTTTATTTTGCCATATGGAACAAAAAGAAGTGCTTAGCCTATTACATTTATTCATGTTAAAATGGGATTTGGAGCTGGAATATATATAGATACACATATATACATGTAGATCTCAAATATATGTATAAATATTTTTAAATTATATGTGATACATTATGGGCAAATAAAATTTGTATTCATTCACTACAGTTTATTAAAAACTAAAGTCATCTCACTGAAGCTGATTTCAAAGCATTATTCACGTGGATTGCTCCAGGAGAAGAAGTCACAGATGACATGATATACTGAAGAGCAGACACTAAATTAAGTTCTCTTTGGCCGACAAGTGTCACCATTTAATTTACTCAAAGTAGTTTTAAGTCTGTTGACACTGAGACACATAAATTGTGTTTTAATAAAGATTATACTTTCCACTTCCAGGAATATAGATGTTCTAGGAAAAAAGAAGTGTGAGCACAAGTTAGATTCAACTGTGAGAATACAAGTATGCACAGACAGTAATATAAGGGGAGTCAGGGCATTCAACTACTATTTGGGCTGTTTTATAGCCAGGAAGCTTACTAGTAATTTCAGTCAATATTCAGTGGGAACTGGAGGGGCATAATACCCTTGAAAATGAGGCCTTGTATCTCCAGCTTATCACCCAAAAACTGAATTTGGTAGTCTTCTCTATGCCCACGTTGTCTCTTATTTATTCTTTTATTCATATCATTTTCATCTAAAATTTTTAGTAGACAGGAATGGACTCTTCTGAAATAGCCAGCAAATGCCAGATCCTGAAATGCAACCATTCAATTCCAGTTATTTAGTAACATGGAAATATATTCTTCATTTTCTATAAATAATTAAGATTTTGACATTTATCATCTTCATAGGTCTACTTTCTACCTCTCACTGTGCTTGCAGACTATAGAGCCCTTTCCCAAGTACTAGGTACAATGGGAGTTTTCTGTCAAAAGCACAATGGCTAGCACAAGAAACTCCCACTTGCCTGCAATCTCCATATGGTCTCATTTTTCATCCTTTAAAATAATACTAAAGTGGATGGAAGCTTTTCTATGCGGACTTGGGACTAGGCCAGAAGGCAGTGCCTCCTACTATGCTCAGGACTAGGCTGTTGTAATCTCCCACTCTACAGTGAGCAGAAACCAATATTCTTGGTTTGCCATTCTTCATGGTGAACAACTTTGGTAATACTTCCAAAAGCACTGACATGATTTGCATTCAAGATCCTTTCCCTCATTGCAAGTCGCTTCCAAGAACTGCATTAAGTCAGTAAAACTCGGTGATCTGGACGCGTTGCTCTGCCTCTGGATGCCCAGGTATGTGGTATAGTCGCTTCCCCCATGCCTCTTAAAGCTGAGGCAACATGCGGGCCTGAAGAGTGTGGCAGTGCGGCTTGGCTAGGTGCACTAAGCCTGTGTGGTGCACCGTGGTGAGTCCACACGGAGTTTAGAAACAGGTTTAGGTGCTTCTGAAAATGCTGTCATTCCGTCTAACTAGCTTGTGTTGATTGTTTGTTGTGATGGAATTACAAAGCCAACATAGCGTGGCTGCTTTCAACCAGCTGACAAGAGCTTTGTGGGAGCGTGTGTCTCGGCTGTGCTGATTTGCAGCACACATATGCAGTAACGGGTCCAGCCTGCAGAGAAGGATCATTATGTTTGGATCACATGGCTCACGTCGTTTAGGCTTTTGTTGGCAGAGCCTGGTATTGTTAATTACTGTTCTGCTAGCATTTGTAACACTGAACGGCTAAAGTACATGACTTTTATCTGGGTTCTAGGCTTTTACCTTCAAGGCAACAGCCACACCAGAAAGTTACAACGGGCAGGCTTTAGATTTGCTTTTCCACAGGTTGCTGATGTTGTGAAAGAAGAAGAAAGCACTTGTTGGGGGATCCCAATTAGCCAGGGTTTGACTACCATCTGTGGCCTGAGGCACATCAGGCCCGAAGAAGCCGGTATGGCTACAAATGTTTCTTCAGATACCTGGACCACGTTGATCTTCCCTCTGCTACAGCTTTCCCCTCTTTTTCTCATTACCGCTACGCCAAGTTCTCCCTTTCAGGCTCATTTCCAAGGATGATGTCCTGTGGGGACAAGCTCACCCCTCCTTGCCCCGGGGATGCTGCTGAGGTGAGGCCGAGGTCCGCGCAGGGAGGGCCGAAGAACCCCACGCCTGTGGCCCAGACCGGCGCGGGGGAGCGGGGACGGCCACCGTGGGGGGTGCGCAGAGGACAAGCGCGCACCCTGGTGCTGGACAGAGTCCGGGGTGGGGGGACCGACCGTTGGGTCCGACCGTTAGGACGCGCGCGTGGGCCGCCGCCCGCGAACTGAGGGGCAGGCGGGGGCGCAGGGCTGAGGTCCCCCGGGCCCCCCGGGCCAGCGACCGAGCGGCGGCAGCGCTGCGGCGGACCGAGCAGCGCCACCACCGCCCCCCCGCCTCGCGGCGGCCTACTGCCGGGGCGGCCGACACCTGCGGGGCGGGGGCGGAGGCGAGGGGCGGCCCGGCGCGCTCAGTGGAAGGCGGTGCGTCCCCCGCTGACGTCACGGCGCCCCCCACCGCCGCCTGACAGCCTCCGCCGGGCGCGCGGGTGTGGGCAGCGCGAGCCGCGCGGGCGGGCGGACGGGCAGGCAGGCGGCGTGCCCGGGCTGCGCGGCGGCGGGACCACCGCATCGCCCCTCGGCTCCCCTCGGCTCGGCTCCGCTCGGCTGCGGCGCGCCGCCCTCGCCATGTCGGTGGCCGGGCTCAAGAAGCAGTTCCACAAAGCGACCCAGGTACCCCCCTCCGGCCCGGTCCCCGCGGGGCAAGGGGTGTGCGTGGGGCGCACGCGTGAGTGCGTGGTGCCCGGCTGCGCGCGGGGGTGCTCGGCGGTGCAGTCGGGTGCGTGGTGCGGGGCTGTGCCCGCCCGTGCGCCCGCGTGCGTGGCCATGCATGGGTGCGCGTGGTGCACGAGTGTGCGTGGGTATGCACGCATGTGCACGGGTGTGTGTTGTGCATGAGTGTGCACGGGTGTGTAAGGTGAGTGGGTTTGCACGGATGTTGTGCACGGGTGTGCGTGAGTATGCACGCGTGTCCACCATGCTCGGGCGCGCGTGGTGCGCGGGGGGTTCACAGGTTTGCATGAACCTGCAGGAGTGTGCATGGTGCATGAGGTGCGCGGGTGTGGGTGGCTCTGCACGGGTGTCCGCGGGTTTGCCTGGCTGCGCGGGTTTCCGTGAGTGCACGGGCAGCACGGTGCACGCGTGCGTAGGGCCAGGGGCTTGCCGCCCGGCCCCATCTTCCCCCGGCTCTCCCGCGGCTCCCGCCGCGCTGCGGCAAGCGGGCGGGGGCTCCCGGGGTGCGGGAGCAGGTCCTGGGCTGCTCCCGCGGGGCCAGGCAGGGCACGGAGGGGGCTTCGGGGCAGCGGGGGTGGTCGCTGGGGCAGATACTCGGCATGGGCCTCGGACCTTCTTTACCGAGGGCTGTGCACCGTCTTTTCATTGGCGTTTGCTTAGCCTGACTTTGTAAATCAGCAATAAACACGACCTTTTTTCCATCTTCTGGCTCCAGAGTACAGCTGAAATCTGAATAATGAGGTTTGGCCCTGTTGGTTTAGGCATGGTGTGATATCACAGGAAGGTCAGGGTGGATGTTTCGCCCGTCTTTGAGTTGTTTCATAATACAAAATCTGCATGTTATAGTCTGTACAGGTACAGTTTCTGAATCAGGTTCTCACTCAGCATGCTTTGGGGATAAATCTAAAATGGTTTCATAGAAGTCAGGGGAATTTCTTTGGATTTACAGAGATTTGAGACCAAGGCCAGTGTAATGTGCCTTTTTTTTTGCAACTAAATACAAAATCCTACCAATTGTCATTGCAGGGATCTTCAGGTCACTGTAAGCAGGCATGCAAGATACAGGCATGCACTGTAAGGTGCAGGCATGCAAGATACAGCAGCTGTTACACCTTTCAGCACCTGCGTTTCTCCCTTTCTCATCCATCTCATCTCTTGTTGTACTGTGGGGAAGTGTTCCTGAAAGAATGATCCCTAATAGGAGAATTCATCCAAATTCTGATTCTTAATGCCTTGCAATTACACCAATACCCATTATGACTCTGAATGCAATGGGATATGTCAAGTCCTGCATGGGCCCATTCAGGCATCAAATGACATTGTGTCTCACCTTTCATACCACATTGTGCTGCATCACCGGTAAAATAAGCTTCACGAGAAACCTGCCCTACTCACGCCAGATGCGGTAAGGAGCAGTTAAGGGTGCCTGAGCCTGTCCTGCAGTGCCCATCTGCTGGTGCTACTTCATTATTTCTCCCCCTGCTACCTAAAGTGCTATCAGAAGCCCAGGAATCATGATTGCTGCACTGAGTTCTGGTATCGAAAATAAGAATTAGAGTGTCTGTGTCATCCACATTTAAGAAGCAGGCAAGCTGAAGTTCACTTTTTAATAATAGAAGTCTCAGTTCTCCATCAGTGTGAGCTAATGAGAATGCTTCTGCAGCAGCAGAAGTAAACATCTTTTTTGGAGGGAGCATGGTGTGAAAGGTCTGTGCATGCTGTTCTGTCCTTCAGATGACACTCTCGCACTGATTGTCAGCAATAGTGTCGTTTAGAAGGAAGGAAGAGTTTTAGCTCGCTGGAACCAAAATACTGATGCCAGGTTTGGCAGCCTGACATCAGATGACCCAGGGATTTTTGGGCCCAGTCTTGACTTTCACAGATAGTTTGTACACAGGCCACGAAGACACATTCATGTACGAGAATGACTCACAAGTAGGTTGCAAGACTGATCTGTTTATTGGCTTGTTTTCAGTATGAGTGAGAAATCCAGGACTTAGTCGTGCTGACCTTACTCTAGGGAGTAATCCTTTTGACTAGGGATTAATCCCCAGGTGAAATATGGATTGACATTGCCAGTATGAATGAAGCTTCTCAGATAGGACCAACTTATGTAAGAACTCACGTAAGAACTTGTGTATGATATGCTGTCATAATAGAGTCCTGAATCATACCAGGAACAATTTCAAGTTATTTCTCAAGTTGCTGTGTCCTTTAACCCAGTTTAGCACTGTGAAGTCTTGAACTCTCTGGTTTAATTTATTTCTAACTTTAATGCTGTTATTCTTATTGTAACATTAGTACCCCTTATACACAGAGAGTTTATGATTATGAGCGTACAGTATTATTAATACAAAATACAGTTCCAGTTAGAAGTATAAAGGTTTGTGGCACAATTTAGATGTTATAAAAATTTTTCTCTTTCATCCAGAAGTCTGCTTTCCATAGCACAACTTAAAATTATGTGATTTCCATGTCTGGATTGTTTTATACAACATAAACATTTTGTTTTCATTCATCATTTTTTTGACTTGTAAAATGTCAAACTAACCTGCATGAAATACTGCCATTCTGTTTTTTACTAGAAGGCATGCTGAAGAACTTAATGCCTGTCAAATTCTGTGCACCAACTGCAACAGCTGTGAGTCATTGAAAAGCAGGAGGAAGCTTTGCTCCTTCTAGAATGAATGGAGGGTTCACCCTTTTGCCTTTCAGAAAAACTTCAGTGGTTTTACCTCTGTGCACCATTGTAAAGTTTAGAAGAAATACTCCTGAGCTTGTAAAAGGAGGGTGAGTCTGGAAGTCGTGACATTCATGCAGAATTACAAGATGTTAGATTGACAAGTATGGAGCAGGTTAAATTACTCATTTACTGCTATTACCCACAGAGCACCTAAGAAGAAGAAGAAGTAACCCCATTTGAATGTTAGCTGTGCTGCTGCAAATCTGTCAGAGGCTAAGAAGATTGCTCCAAAGAGTGTTTTTCCAGAAATGGGCACCTAAGTGCTGTGCCACCAAATGGTCCCTTTTTATTCAGGCTTGCAAACTCCTCCACCATTAGTCCTATGTCAGTGTGACCAACAGGCTATTGCTTCCTACAGGTTTGTGTACAGTTTTAAAACCACCAGAATAATTTTGGGTGATACAGATTTGACAGTCTGGGGCATTTGAACAGAGTTGTTTTAAAATAGCATGAGCTTTGTTTCCACATGACTGCATTCATTGTATAATATGTCTCTTGTGAGGCACAGTCAAAACTAAGCTTTCAGAAACTAATAATTTCATAGGGAAAGAAATGAACAAAAATGCTGGGAATGGCCACATCCGAGGTTCTCCTGGCAACCAGTGAATAAATGTGACTGACATTTAAATAGCAGTCTGAATGTGGTGATTTGAACCAAAAGGCCTGTAATATGATTTATTTTCTACCACTGTATTCTGCTTTTATGATACAACATGATTTAATTTATCTTAACAGCAAGACAGAAGTCACGAGTTTATACAGTTTTATAGAGAAACAGGTTTATTACTGAAAGAAACAGCTGAAGAAAAGACTTCCACTCCACTCATAGTTGTGATAGCTTGTTACATGCCCTGACTTTTAGGTGGAAAGTACCATACTTCCCTCTTTAACAAGGCAGCCTGTGACGTGCACAGTAAGAGATTGACCCTAGTGTTTAATAAGAAGCAAATGAGACTCCTGCCTTGCTATGATATTACCCAGATAGCACAAAATCCTGTGGGCTTCCTAGGGATTCTGTGTGTGATTCAAATCCGTCTCCATAGATTCATTTGCAGAAAAGAGCACATTAGGGTTGAGGCAGAGTTTGAAAACATTGATAATCTGTTTTGAAAGCATCCTGGAAGAGTGTCTGCTTATTAGCATGTATCCAGCAAACCTTCTGAGTGTGTGCATCACCATAAACTTGTGAGCAGGTCCATTGAAATCAGCAGGAATATGAGTATAATGGAAATTAACCTCCTTGTCAACTGATTTTTATAGTGTGGTTCATCTAGCTGAACGTTTTTTAAATTCCTTTGTCAGAAGTGTGTAAAATATTTTTCACTGGAATGTGTCAGGCAATCCTTCTTTATACGCGTTTTCTACACTTGCTAAACTCTCAAACTGCAACTAACCAATTGTTACCATTCCTTTCATACTGACAGAGAATGTGGACAGTGATGTGTTGATATCAGTATTCTCCTAAATCCCCATCAAGCCCCATATTCATAATATGTTCCTGACTGTCCTGCAGTGTTGAGTGGGACCTGTGCATGCTTGCCACCTAGGCTTTACCACCGAAAGCACCTCACCTGTCTTTTCCAGCTGACTGCAGTTGAAGCTGGACTCACACTGGGTCTGCCTATCTCCTTCCATGTTTACTCTCAGCCTTACCCACCAAATTATGGTCAGTTCCCATGTATGTCAAGGTCTGCATGTGAGCTGGTCTGGGAAGTTGGACAATGCTGTATTTTTCCTAGTGTGGCTGCTGCATTGTGTGTTGCCTATGTTGGACTTAAAAAGCTCACTCCTCCTCTGGTGTGGAAACTTGTGAGCAGGTGGAGGAAAGAGGAAAGAGCCATTTTCAAGCTGGTGTGGCTCTGAGGACAGTGCCCAAACTGGCTGTTAAAAACCTCTCTTCAGGAGCCATGTACCACCGTCGGTCTGTTGGTTTCTCTCAGTGTGGAGGGTACGTTTTGAGATCAAGGAAAGGGAGCAAATTTTTGATCTGGGAATAAAGACTATTTTTAGAAAAAATATTTACTTAGCTGCGGAGGGGTTTATTTCCACAGCAGGTAGGGAAATTCCTTCTGTTTGTGCACTCTAGCTTGATTGCCAGATGCAGTATTCATACTTGGCATCATTCCCATGTGTCCTTTTATTGATATTACATAATTGAAAGGGTGAAGATTTGACCTTAATCTGTAGTTGGATGCTGTGTAACCCTTCTGAGTTGTTGATGGCTTAAACAGTCTGCTGCAGTTTCTAACCCGGTTTCTAAATCTAATTAAAAGAACTGCTGCTTTGGGTACAAAAAAGATAATAGCTTGTTTTTTGGGGAGGATTTCTCAAGCATCTGTCACTGCAGTATCTTTCCACCTGATATATGGAGTTTCCACTTTTAGGTATGTATGTATAGATAAAGCTGGAGCACTGATTGACACCCACCTGCAATTTTTCTCCCAGTGGTCTGTGGAAGCAAAGAATATCTGTGGATGCTATGGTCAAAACACAGCCTGCATCAGATTTTTGTTTTATATCTTGACTTTCATCGTCACTGGCAGCATTACAGAGCATGGAAGAACAGGCTGCTCTTGGTCATTCATGCAAAACAGTCTTTAAGATTTAAATGTGCCCTTGTGACTAGCATACTGATTGATAGCATGCTTCATGAAAGTGCTGAAGCAGCATAAACAGGTTTAACCGAAGCAGATTTTGCAGAGGTTATTGTGCAGAAGATTCTGTAGTTTTATGTAGCTGTCAAGTGGAAATGTAAGGGAGGTGCTGGGGTGGTCTTACACTTTTGTTGTGGAGGATGGAGGGTTGAGGATCTTGAACAGACTGTTATGACCTCGTAGTGTGCCAGTGAAGTCTTTGACTTTTAAGAGCTAAACAGGAGGGAAGCAGTTGAAAATCTGCTTTGCAGGCCACAAGGGGCTGTTGCCACTCTGTGAGTACATCTGAAGAGAAATTGTGAATGGACAGCATTTTGTGGTAGGTGCACTGATGAAACCGGCCCATGGCCCTCTTCCCAGTGAAAATCTGTGATACCCTCAGGGGCAGCCGAATCATCCTTCCAACAACCTTTTCTCCTGGAACTAAAAACTCTTGCTTTGTGCTGCTTCCCAGCAACTTCTGTGACTTTGGTCCTGGTTTTCTTCTTGCTTAGTGGTCCCTGTTGGACAATGGTGGTGCTGATCCTGTCTTACATATATGGAGGTATGCAGATGAACGAAAACTGAGCTACAGCGTGGTATTATTGTGATGGTCTTTGCCACAGCAGAATTACTTAGTGTTCAGTGCTTATCTAATCCTGTACTTAATCTTGGAGACAAAATAGTCACTTTTTTTAAACCTGAGGTTATAGCACATATCACAAGAATCCATACAACCTGTCATAGAAGTGATAGGAATTAAAATAATTTCTTTTTTCCCCTGAAGCAGAGAAAAAATATGGAAATTCATATTTACTGTGCTAATGTTTTTCACAAGCTTTTCCTTTATGGAGGCTTTATAGACCTGCATGGGAGAAAATAAAAAATAAGAAGTGGCCATTTGAAGTACAGCATAATTTCAGTTTGTTTGTGGATGGAAACCTGTGTGGCAGACCTGGGCATAATGATTCACGGATATGTAGTTGCAATTGATGTAATACTGATGATGGTCTTGTACCCATGATGGAGGCCATATTTATATAACTAAATAGTGTCTAAGAAAAACTTCCTATTATGTAGACTGAAATTGGGCTGAGTAGTTGTTGCAGCCTTGCATGGGTCACACGGAGGGGCAGCAGTTTTCTCTCACCTTCTTTCCCCATCCCCATTCCCCCACCAAAGGAGGGGGGTTATTTGATCCCAGCAAAGGTGCTGCTGAGGCAGCAGCAGTGTAACCTTGCTAGGGGCAGTTTGTAAAGGTGGCTTGGTGCGATGCCAGAGGGCCTCCTGAAAGAAGGAGAAATTCAACCACTGGTTCAGCTAATGGGCGTGTCACGGGGGGAGAGCTGGTGAAGTGAATCCACATCTATGTCAAAACAGGTAGGTGCCACTAGCTGGGTTCATAGTCAGCAAAACAGCAGGTATCATATTGATATGATACCAAATGATACCAAATATGATATGATACACTGGGCTGTGTTTTGGTCATATGTTCCTTGGGTTTGTTATCACTTTGTCAAATGGGGAGACTATATGGAATCCTTTGTAAGCAGAAGTTCTAAAATAGAGAAAAATGTTGGCTTTTCCCCCCTTTTTCCCCCTACTTTGATGGCAGAAAAGCACGTTACACTGTTAAAATGTTTACGTTCTCCTCTGCCTTCTTCATATTTTTGTGGATTTCAGTTTGATTTTTTAATAATTTTTGTTATTTATCTATCAGTTGTTATTTTCTTGATTGCCTAAATCTCAGTTCTTACTGGCTGCAGAAGGTCTTTAAATGTGAAAACAATTTATTTAAACATTTTGAAACAGGGCTTGTTTTTCACTTTTGTGTTAAGAAATTCAGTTAGTGCTGTGCAGTAACACTGAGGACACAACTTATTTTCCATTTTAAAGTATCCTTGAGCACTGGACATCGCTTCGGTTCTGCCTCTGTGGGGAAGAGTGCCACCACAACAAAACAGGGAGATAACAGAACATGTTCCAAAAGAGATGAAGGTTTGGGTGGGGTTATTTTTCCCCTAGACGGAAAATTCTCCTGAAAATTATTTTTGACTTCTTCTTTTATGACTTTCAGTAGACTAACAGGACTTGCTCTTTCAAGCAGCACTAGCCAATGAGATATTTTTGCTGAGTTCATTTCCAGTCTGTACAATTTTCAGCCTTCAAGGTATGTGCCAAAAGTTCCTTTTCATGCAAAATCAATCTAGATGCAGCAAACCAGTGAATAATCATAAGGGATAAGTGTCAAAAATAGTGTTTGGCTTTCCAGATGCGTCACTTACTTACTTAAAACTTGTCTGTCTTGGAAAGTTATGGTGTCATAATCTAAGGACTGAATTTGAAGTGCTGCAATTTTGCAAGTGTAACTCTACAATGGATGGATTTCTTTCTGCCAGTAGAACAGCTTTTCAACTTAGTTGATTTTGTTTGGAAAGGGATCTGAGGACAGCAGACCAAGCCTCATCCTTCCCTTGGAATTACAGTGTCTGCTTAGGACTGGCCAAGGCATTAGAGATGACCAGTTAGTGTATTTTTCTCAACTAATTCACTGGCTGAATTTGTGTTTCTCTGGGAATGCTATCTTTGGCATTGAAACAGAGTTAGTTAAACCTGGGTCTTGCTCCAGTTGAAGTGAAAGGAGGTTTCAGTACTAAGGAACAGGTCCTAATTGAGTTTTCTGTTGGTTGCTTCATCCCATTTCTTGCGTTGGCCAGGAATGGATGAGTTTGATTTTACTTTCTACTGTTATGAAAGGAATTAAAACAGAGCTGAGGCACGAGGAAGGTTCAACAATATGCAAATATTTTTAGGAACCAAAACATCTGAATGTGGAAATGTGCCTTGACATGCACAATAACCACACAGGTACATGGTTTACTGATTGGACTCCATCATCCAAGGAGCCTTCCACTAGCATTAACAATTGGAAGTTTGTGTCTCAGGAAGGATGGCTGGATCTTACGGTACCTCTATTATTTGCGGTCTAAATTTGGCTTTTAAAATATGACCATATTGCTCTGAGGCTGGTGGGGAAATCTCCTTCCTTTTCCACAAAAGTGCTGAAAAATGTCTGACCGTATATTGGGAAATCCACCACTGTCACAAATGGGTAAGACTGTTGCAGGCAGTAGGCATAATACACCATACATCTGCCTGTCTTAAGTACAGACAGGTAAAATGTGAGTTTCTGGAGGAGAGGAAGACTTAGTTGCTGAAAGCTAAGGCAAGCTTAGATAAATAGTGTAAATCTTTAACTTTTTTATGCAGAAAAATATTTTTTCCTCCGTCAGTTTTATCTGGTTTGTTTCACCTATGTAAGCTGCTGCAAAAAGGGCACATGGCAGCAAAAGCTAAGCTTGCATGTTAGGAATGGGATTCTCTTACTAAAGTAAGAGCCACAAATACCTGATACCAGATGATACATAACCTTTTTTCTTTGTTTTGCAAGGTTGTAATTCAAAATAATTTAAGTCAGGGTGATTTGGGACCTGTGATTTTCACAGATGTCACATCCCTCCTCAAAGGTCTGGACTGACACGTTTCAGAATGGCTGCATTTTGATGGCCAAAAATCCTGTAATGCTTGAAATAGACTGTAGAGCTTTTGGTGTTCTCTGGAGAGTATTCTGACTTTTATTTAACCGTAAAGATGGGTGGGAGTAAGATACCCAAAAGGAAGATGAAAGAGGATGAAAGAGTGGGGAGACCCTCAACAGGAATCCACGAAAACTGAGCAGAGGCAAATTCTGTGCTCTGGTATGTATGGATAACTCTGACTGGAGGTGGAAGAAATGGCAGGCATTAGTGAATGAAGCCAGCACTTGCTATTTCCTGCTTCATTAGCCTACTGTATCCAGGATCCTCAGTTCCTGCTCTGGACACTGTGATACTGTGTGTTCTTCCAGCCCAGGAGAAAAGACGACCAGTGTTCCCGCAACACATACAGCCTAAATAACACCAGCGGGTTAAAGAGGTCAGCATGGATTTAATGGTGTCCGTCAGTATATATGGAATCAAATGTGACTAAGGAGGGGAAAAGCCAACATTGTTTCTAAGATGATGACCCCATCTGTTGCAGATTTCCTGTCTCATGGGGAGAAAGAATAAGGAAAAGGAAATACTCCTCCACTGCTCTGATTTGGGGATAGTCTTCTAACAAAAGCTGCTGGACAGTCACTGGAAAATAAGCTCTACATGACTCAGGTGCTTGTTCTTTACCCTAGGGAGTTTGCTGTCCTGAGCAGGCTGGCAGAGTCTTTACATTTCGCACGTGGAAAGTTTTCCCAGTGCTGACTGCCAAAGGTTCTGCTAGGTTTTGATCAGCAAAGTGCCTGCTTCAACTCGTTGACTCATTCAAACAGTTCAGTGAAGTTCAAAACTGTCCAGGGCAGAAGCTGAGCTCTGTGTTAGCATATTCCTGGGGCTCTCTGCAGTGCCATGATGTCTGTGCTGGGGCCTGAGGTGCTGTCAGTGACTGAAAGTACCTGGCTAGGTTGCAAAGGCAAAATGCAGTAATGGATTTATTAGCTGTACAGATGTATGGCTTTTCATGATTAAAGGCAAGATTGTCCCACATTGTCTTGCTTCTCCATAACCCAGATATAGGGGGAAGACTCTGTTACTTTTATGTGAGAAAGCATTGGTGTAGACTCTAAGATAAGAGTTTTAGTATATCTTTATAAAGGTTCCTGGAGTGTGTGGAAGATAACTTCCTGACACAGCTGGTAGGCGAGCCTACAAGAGAGGGTGCCCTGCTTGACCTGCTGTTTGCAAACAGAGAGGGTCTGCTGGGAGAAGTGGTGGTCGGAGGCTGTCTTGGGCTTAGTGACCATGAAATGATAGAGTTCTCAAGTCTTGGTGAAGTCCGAGAGGGGGGTCAGCAAAACCACTGCGATGGACTTCCAGAGGGCAGACTTCGGCCTGTTCAGGACAGTGGTTGAGAGGGCCCCTTGGGAGACGGTCCTGAAGGGCAAAGGGGTCCAGGAAGGCTGGGCCTTCTTCAAGAAGGAAATCTTAAAGGTGCAGGAGCAGGCAGTCCCCATGTGCTGTAAGAAGAGCTGGTGGGGAAGATGACCAGCCTGGCTGAATGGGGAGCTTCTGCTGGGATTCAGGAAAAAAAAGGAGAGTTTATCACCTTTGGAAGAAGGGGCAGGCAAGTGAAGAAGAATACAAGGATCTCGTTAGGTCATGCAGAGAGGGAATTAGAAAGGCAAAAACACAACTAGAGCTCAATCTGGCCACAGTCGTAAGGGATAACAAAAAGAGAGCCAAGAAGAACCTCCATCCTTTACTGGATGCAGGGGGGAACATTGTGACAAAGGATGAGGAAAAGGCTGAGGTACTTAATGCCTTCTTTGCCTCAGTCGTTAATAGCCATAATAGGTATCCTCAGGGTATCCAGCTCCCTGAGCTGGAAGACAAGGATGGAGAGCAAAATAAACTCCCCATGATCCTGCAGGAAGCGGTTAACGACCTGCTATGCCACCTGGACACTCACAAGTCTATGGGGCCTGATGGCATCCACCCAAGGGTGCTGAGGGAGCTGGCGGAGGAGCTTGCCAAGCCACTCTCCATCATTTATCAACAGTCCTGGTCAACGGGGGAGGTCCCAGACGACTGGAAGCTTGCCAACATGATGCCCATCTACGAGAAGGGCTGGAAGGAGGATCCAGGGAACTACAGGCCTGTCAGCCTGACCTCGGTGCCAGGGAAGGTTATGGAGAGGTTCATCTTGAGGGCGCTCACAGGGCATGTGCAGGACAACCAAGGGATCAGGCCCAGCCAGCACAGGTTCATGAAAGGCAGGTCCTGCTTGACCAACCTGATCTCCTTCTATGACCAGGTGACCCGCCTAGTGGATGAGGGGAAGGCTGTTGACGTTGTCTACCTGGACTTTAGTAAAGCCTTTGACACCGTCTCCCACAGTATTCTCCCGGACAAACTGGCAAATCGTGGCTCAGACAGGTGCACTTTTCACTGGGTAAAAAACTGGCTGGATGGCCGAGCCCAGAGAGTTGTGGTGAAAGGAGCGAAATCCAGTTGTCGGCCGGTCACAAGCGGAGTCTCCCAGGGCTCAGTTTTGGGGCCAGTCTGGTTTAATATCTTTATCGATGATCCGGATGAGGGGATTGAGTGCTCCCTCAGCAAGTTTGCAGATGACACCAAGTTGGGCGGGAGTGTTGATCTGCTCGAGGGTCGGAAGGCTCTGCAGAGGGATCTGGACAGGCTGGATCGATGGGCTGAGGCCAATTGTATGGGGTTCAAGAAGGCCAAGTGCCGGGTCCTGCACTTGGGTCACAACAACCCCATGCAATGCTACAGGCTTGGGGACGAGTGGCTGGAAAGCTCCCCCACAGAAAAGGACCTGGGGGTGTTGATTGACAGCCGGCTGAATATGAGCCAGCAGTGTGCCCAGGTGGCCAAGAAGGCCAACGGCATCCTGGCCTGTATCAGAAATGGTGTGGCCAGCAGGAGCAGGGAGGTGATCGTGCCTCTGTACTCGGCTCTGGTGAGGCCGCACCTCGAATCCTGTGTTCAGTTTTGGGCCCCTCACTACAAGAAGGACATTGAGGTGCTGGAGCGTGTCCAGAGAAGGGCGACGAAGCTGGTGAGGGGTCTGGAGCACAAGTCTTATGAGGAGCGGCTGAGGGAACTGGGGTTGTTCAGTCTGGAGTAGAGGAGGCTGAGGGGAGACCTTATCGCTCTCTACAACTACCTGAAAGGAGGTTGCAGAGAGGTGGGTGTTGGTCTCTTCTCCCAAGTGACTAGCTACAGGATAAGAGGAAATGGCCTCAAGTTGCTCCAGGGGAGGTTTAGGCTGGATATTAGGAAAAATTTCTTTTTGGAGAGAGTGGTGAAGCATTGGAATAAGCTGCCCAGGGAAGTGGTGGAGTCACCCTCACTGGCGGTGTTCAAGGAACGTGTGGATGTGGCATTGTGGGACATGGTTTAATGGGCATGGGGGTGTTGGGTTGATGATTGTACTTGATGAACTTGCAGGTCTTTTCCAACCTTAATGATTCTGTGATTCTGTGATTTAGAGAAGTAGCTATCCTTCTGCTCTGTGCTGCTCAGTGATTAGCGTTAAGTGACTAAATTATATATCCTCCTTCCCCGTATCACCGTTAATCTCTGGACATATGTGTGTTTGCACGACTGAAGGTCTAGAAAGCCTCAGCTCCAGGAGCTGTTTTGTTTCTTGATGCACGTACCAGATGTACTGGCCAAGAAAGCAGCCAAGCATGCTTGGTTTGAGTTTCTGACTGGAGCCTACTGGTACCACTGCAGAATCCGTTTTAATAATAAAATATGTTCCTGCGATAAAAACAAATATAATGTGGATGGAGTTAAGTTTGAAAATATCTGCCAGACTATAGAATAAAATTCAGTGAAGTCCAAGGGCTGGCCTTACTTTAATTTCTGTTGCTGTAATTTTGGTTCTGGTAGGGTAATTGGTGATTTACTCCTCTCACCTTGAGAACAATACCACTTCCCAAATCATACATTAAAATCAGCTATATGGGAGTTCTAGCAACTTTTATAAAAAGCAGCCAGTCTTCCCAAGCAGATTTGGAAGGTTCTCTGGAGGCATGCAGATATGGTGCTGTTAGATCTTTTTCACTTGCATTCTATGAAGGACTTTTTCTCTCTCCTTGCCCACCACATTGGAGCAAGAGAGATTTGAAAATTTAATGAAGCTGCAATAAAGCAGACTATTCTAGTTCCATATTTTTCTCATTTGTTTGCAGATTAACAGTACTTGTGTCCAGGGAAACTTCGTCGTCTACAACAACTTAAACAGATTCACTTTTTTTTCCCTGATTTCCCCCTGCTATTTCTTTCAAGCTTTTGTAAAACATTAGTACTGAGAATTGTATTTTCTTTAAATGCTATATTCATTTTCTTGCAATAAAATTAAATTTGGGAAGGTAAATTAAGCAGCTGGGGGAGAAGCCCTGCATATCAAATGAGCTTTTTGTTAAAGAACAAAGACTGGATCAGGAGTATGAGTAACAACCCTGTGGATGGCTGAGCCAGAAATAAAAGCTGGTTGAATCTTAGGGCTTTTGAGAACATGTGAAGCAGCAGGCAGCAGAGAGCCAGCAAGAGGGAAGAGTGGGACCAGGTGTTGACTTTGCATGCTGTCTTTTAGGAATCTTATTAGTACTACACTGAAGACTTAACAGAAGAGCATGTGAAGAAGATTATGGCTATTTTATTGTTTTTTCTATTCTCTAATGCGACATCATGCAAGTAGTTACGGTAGGACAGCGCACTGTGGCTGTGTCACTTTCAGAAGTCAGCAGTTGGTTGGGGTGTCCGTTTTCTGGCTTAAAGTCCCCACTGTTGCCCTTAAGAGTGACTGGGTTTGTGGTTTTAGACTGAAGATGTGCAATGGTGAGACTTAGCTGTGTGAATAAGCGTGGATGAACTAGTGCCAACCTGCTCCTTAGTATTCCAAGGTGAGACCTGAGAGTGTTTTGAAGTGTTGTTGCCCCATTTTTGCTTGCATGGGCTTGCCTTGGAGGTTACCTTCTGTACATTGCAGAAGGAAGTAATAGCCATTTCTGATGTCCTATGCTAAGCTGTGGGGAAGCCTTGAGGGAAAGATACAGGAACTCAGTCCTATCCTATTGTAGATAAACCTACCTCCCTGACAAAAAAGCCCAGGGATGAGTGGCAGGGAAAATAAAAGAGGAAAAGAAAAAAGATATCAAAGCATAGTTACAGCAACTTTGTTTCCTGCCACAACCCTCCCCAGCCTGTGCCAACAGGGAAAACTCGGCAGTGCACTCTTGGACAACCATTTCTCTTCCCACATCTCTGCTGCAAAGTGACCAGGAGGGAGGAAGAAGCGACTTTTGCCTCTTTTTCTGTGCCATCCATTGACGTCTGAGGAATTTCTGGCAGGGTTTGTGGGCCTAGTTTCCTCTGCACCCTCTCAGTGTCATCGAGGAGCTGGGACTTAAGCAATTAATTCATTGTGATTATGATTGTGACTCCTTGGCTTTACTGAAATAACGTGTTTGGTTTGCAGACTGGACAGGTTGGGGTTTGTTCTGATACCTTACTTATTTTTGAACAACAAGGGTGCTGTCATTAACAACTGCTCTAAATTACAAAACAGTGTAGTATGGCTCTTAATTCTTAAACATAATATTTAAAAAGTAGATAAATCGGTTCACAAAAGCAGAAAGTGTTCTTGTAGTATCAAAGGTCTTGCAAGCAAACAGTGCATAACCAAGACTTCCAAAAATTTTCTCAGAATTTTGTCTCCTGAGACTTGTTGCAAATGAACAACGGAGGTGACCTGGTTGTTGACAGGAGACATTCACTAATGTCTGTGCTATATGACTTTACTCAGCAGCAAGAAAACATTTTGCAGACTAAATTCTGCTGATTTGGGGTATTTTGCATATTTATTTTATTTTATTTTAAGTGTTCAGAGGTCATTTTTAACAAAGCTTTTTCTTTAAAGAAAAAAAAAAGTTTTTGCAGCATGCAATCCCAAATATTAATAAGACATTACAGAATGAAGATGCTTTAAAAAGTAATAATGCTGTCTCCTTGTTCTTCTTTTCTGAATTGTCTTGACTTCAGGGTTTAAATTTTCTGTTCTTTTAAGGGTAAAAGCTAATGTTTTCTTATAGCCATATAATACTTTAAGAGTTTTCAGGGGAAAACAACACATAGCAGGAGACAGATGACAGCCATTGCAAAGACCTGGCAATAATTCCTCTGAGCCATTTTGTCTCCTTACAACTTACCTCCTTCGGGAGCTGTTCCAGTTTAATATGTGTGCCAGATCTTTGATGGGTGCATGGTTGTGCCCCTCCCTCTTGCTTTCTTTCAGACTGAGTGATGTAGCAGCTGACCTGAACTTCTGAGGCTATGTCTATGTTGGAAAGTCATACAGTGCAAAAGGCATGGGTCTGTGGAACAAAACAATAAAAATACTTTTGCAAGCCAAACACTTGTGAAAACTGCAGGAAATAATCCAGGTGTCTTTACCCTGAGCGCATTTTAAATAACTAGATTGTATCTTCTGAGGCACAGACCTACCTGGGGGCTGTTACAGAGCCATGAAATACTAAGAGGTCACTGACTCCTGAAAAGCAGCGTGCCTCGCTGTGATCTCTGGTGCTCTGGGTAACACTGCTGTCTTGCTGTCAAGGACTATCATCTTCAGCAGATCTGAGGTACTGGGTGCCACACTACAGCACTGATTGTTCACATCTGCAAGGTTTGGATCATGCAAACCCAAGAGGCTGGTGAGGAACCACTTCTGTGCTCTGTTGTGAGCTCTGATACCTGCCTTAGCTGGCCTAAGAAGTAAAGGATCCTTAACCACTCCTTTTCTGTGCACCCAGATAAAAGCTGGGTAATAGATATTGCTAGTAACTAAGGGATCCCCACTGGCAGTGGAAGCTTTGCTGTGAATTCCTCTCCCTGCTTTGCACCACTTTTGTCTCACCAATATGGCAAAGCTGTGACACTGAAAAAACAGCTGCAAACTAGTGAGGAAACTGTGAATTCTTGATCTCTTGGTATGCCAAGAAGGATGGCTATTGTAAATGTGGCCCATGTCTATTTATCCTGTTTTTTTATTGCTGTTACATATGTCTTTGTTTATCTCTGATGAGAGCCATTGCTGTCATGCAACCAGAGCCCAGTGAGTAGAGTGAAGCATGATGTTACCTTATGCTGGTCTTGCTGCAGAGGTATGCTGTGTAATTCCTGACTTGCTAAATTGCCCAAGTGTCCAGTGCTGGTGAGTAATGGTACTGCCATAGCTGTCTCTTGTCAGTGATTTGAAATACATTGTTTTAAAACTACATTTTTCAGCCAGAGATAGACCTACTATTTCTTCACGAGATGCCAGCTGAGATTTTGCCATTGATCAAGTATTCATGGGGACTGGAAGACCTGATGGGTTTAATCTACACTCAATAGGCAAAGCTTCTTGTAGAAACTGGAACATCTTAGGTAAGTATAGGTATAGGAAGTCCCTGGACTCTGCACCCCTCTGAAGAGTCAAGAGCATGATGCCTCCTGGCCTCTGGAGGCTTAATCTTTCCAGCTACTTCCAGTCAAGCAATGCACTTCATCAGACCCACATGGCATGAATTTTAACTGCCTTCCCATCCTTCATTTGCACTGCAGCAAATTTGTTGTGTGTGGTAGGAGAAAGATGGGGAGGTTTAGGCTGGATATTAGGAAAAATTTCTTTACTGACAGAGTGGTGAAGCACTGGAACAGGCTGCCCAGGGCGGTGCTGGCGTCACCATCACTGGAGGTGTTCAAGGAACGTGTGGATGTGGCATTGCGGGACATGGTTTAGTGGGCATGGTGGTGTTGGGTTGATGGTTGTATTTGATGATCTTGCAGGTCTTTTCCAACCTTAATGATTCTGTGTGATTCTGTGATCCTGTGCATTTATGTTATTTTTAAGTCCTTATATTTAATTTCTTTGTGGAGTTGAAGATGTAGATGAAGAGAGTTTATCTGGAGAGGTAAACTTTCAGCTTTGAGAATGAGTTGATCATAATTCATCTTTTTAAAAGTTGGGCTGTCTGACTACACTTTCCTAAAGTTCTCACAAAAGCTTGACAAATGGTAATAAACACCGCTTCTCATGAATAATACTTTAATTCATCAAGGAATTTACAGTTTTGTTAATATATGAGGTGAGAACCATCCTCTCTTTAAACAGATTGGTGTACCTCCTATTTAAACATAGGTTTTCTCAGGCATGGAGGTTAAAGGCTTTTCCACAGGGGCACTCCCTGAATTTGCTTTTTTGTTTGGACTTTTTTAACTTGCTAGACATAAAGGTGGAGCAGACTTGGCCCTGAGATGTACGAATGTGACTTTCAGGTTTAAAAACAGGGAAAAAGAGCACTTTAGGGTGTCTTCTATTTTATGTATGCAAAAGCTACAAGTCAGCTAACATGTAAAAGTGTGTTCTTGATGAAAGAGTGGGAGATGCCTTGGAGCATCCCTAGGTGTGTCTGTCAGCTGTGGAGCTTGGAGAAACCCTAAGTAGTCAGGCTGTGGTTTACAGTATTTGCTACAATGAAAGCAAGAAATCATTCCTTGGTACATAACCTTTTGTGCCAGTCTTGCCCTGCGCTATCAGGAGGTCTATGACCAAATTAAGTTGTGGGAAGACTATGGGATATTTCTTCTATGTCTATGCTTGCCGTAGCGGTTAAAGTGCAGAAGTCCTATTGCTAGTACATAAGTGAAGCAGTGCCAGTCTGTGCAATTTTAACCATTGTAACTACCACAAGTGTATTGATCTTTGAACTAGAGTTGGGGATTTCAAAAGGTTTGAAAGACCACTGGTGAGACAGCAGTTTAAACAAAACTTCGCATAGTGTGTTTTGACCATGCAATTTTTGGGAGCCTCTTCTTTTTCGATAATGAATTGTGTTACAAATTTGAAGAAGATAAAATGATTTTTAATGTCATAACTTCTCTTAATGCATGCAAGCTCTAAATGGTACAGTACAAATAATTTTGAGAACAAGAAAAAGCTGAAATTCGGGAGAAAAAACAATCATTACTTTTTCTTTTTTAACACACCATCACCATTCAACACTACAGAGGAAGTTAAAGGCAAAAATTTTTTTAAAACCCAATAGCAGTTTGCTGCACTGCCCCAAAAGGATTAAAAAGAGACACTCCTACTGCCAATTCCCTGAATAGTGTTAGAGCCATGCTGTTTTTCTTGATCTGTTATCTTTCATATCTGTGCTCCCTAGAGACAGATTTTATTAAGTTTTAGTTGTGTAGCTTTTGTGCTTTCATAGAGACATGATAATAGAATGGTATGGTCTTGCCGATAAAATACATGTTTGGTTTAGCTTGTATTTGCTGTTGATGATACTGACTGATGATGCTTTGCCCTTAGACTGCTATAGCTCATGCTGCAAATAACTGTAAGGATAGGCGTATCCCTGTGGCATCCTACATATACACCCTCCTGCTGTGAGGACAAAACCAGAGTGTGACAGACACTTCCTTTACACACCTTCCCAGACACTTCCTTTATACAGCACTAACTTGGTATGCACACTTCTACAGCTCGATTGCTTGAGTGACATCATGAAAAGTAGCTGTGCCACTGAGACTAACCCAGCTCTGCCTATTTTCAGATCCCTTGGCAGTTTGCTGCTTTTGGGGTAGCGCTGTATGTGGCAATTACTCTTCCTCTGTTCTGGTCCTGGTCCTCTCTCAGGAACTATGAATTTCTTAGGACCCATATAAATACATTACTTGTACTTGCTTTTTTATACTACAAATATGTTTGTTTTTATAGCAGTTCTTCTGCCCACATAACCCTCATCTTCCCTGCTAATTTCACCTTCACATGTTCTGCGGAAAGGTCTGTGAGTCACTCTCTGCTTCTTTGCATTTGGAGATGGATTTAAAATTCTTGAATCCAATTAGAGTCTCCCCATAGACACGCAAGCCTTTTTCATTTCATGTTCCTCTGCTTTACTTGTCCTTGTGGAACTAGCAGTGAAATTACTGCAATGCATCCCCTATTCACAGATCTGTGTATGATTATGTATCAAGCACTCCCAGCCATGAGGATGTGTACATTTAAATCAGACAAAGGAGATGCGTGCTTTTGTGCATGTGTCCATTTTTTTCATGTGTCAGCATAGCAGATATTTAGATGTATACATCCTACCTCTGGTATTCTGCAGTGTCTCTTTGGGCAGACCTTAGAATGAAGTGGTAGGTCAGAGAAAATGAGAAGCTACTGCTACCATCCGACCAGTGCAAAATAACTAAAAATGGTGCTTCCATTGTATATGTGTCTGCTGCAAACCCAAACAAAAGGGCAAAATGTGGATACTAGCAGAGGAGACATTAGCAAGGTTTTTGGAGCAGACTTAAGCAGAGCATTATCCTGTTACAGATTAAGGGATGAAAGTGGCTTCTGAAGTAGTGATTAATATTTTATGTTGCATATCCAAGTTGCAAATTATGGTAGTTTAATGAGATAAACAGTACTATTTTGATATAGAGCATAGTCAGCTGTGAACATTTAAAAATCATGAGGTGGGCCATTATGATACTGAGAGGCTGGATTAAAAGCCTGAGTTTTAAAAAAATACTTCTGGGCTGGTTTTGCATTGTTCTTGATTTGAAGCTTTGGGTGTTCATGTTTTCAAACCTTCCAACAAGTGCAGAGGCCAAATGCTTACTTTAAAAGTCCGTGAAGTAGATGTTTTCAAGTAATCATTTGCCTCCAAATTCTGGAGCTTTTAGGAAAATACTAAATAAAATTGCAAGATTTCAAAGTAATAAAAGCTAGAAAATTCAAAATCAATAAAGTGAATTCCCCCATAAAGTATTATCCCCCACCGTTGTTGGTGTTGGGATAACATACTTCCCACCAAGTGACCTCAGCCGCTCCTCGTAAGTCTTGCCCTCAAGGCCTTTCACCATCTTGATTGCCCTCCTCTGCACATACTCTGATAGTTTGATGTCCTTCTTATATTGAGGCACCCAAAATTGCATACAGTACTCGAGGTGGGGCTGCACCAGTGCAGTGTAGAGTGGGACAGTCGCCTCCCTTGACTGTGCTGTGCTTGATGCACCCTGGGACATGGTTGGCTCTTTTGGCTGCCAGGGCAGACTGTTGACTCATGTTCAACTTGTCACCAACCCAACCCCCCGAATCTCTTTCCGCGGGGCTGCTCTCCAGCCTCTTGTCCCCCAATTTGTACGTATAATCAGGATTACCCTGTCCCACGTGGAGAATCCTGCACTTGCTCTTGTTAAATTTCACACAGTTGGTGACTGCCCGGCTCTCTAGACTATCCAGATCTCTCTGTAAGGCCTCTCTACCCTCGAGGGAGTCCACAGTTCCTCCTAGTTTAGTATCATCAGCAAACTTACTCAAGGTACATTCGATTCCTGTGTCCAGATCATTTATAAAAGCATTAAAGAGCACTGGTCCTAAAATTAAGCCCTGGTAAACCCCACTGTTGTGACCCTGTTTACTGTAACTCTTTGAGCCCAACCTGTCAACCAGTTGTCCACCATATTATGGACTTGTCTAGCTGTGTTCTGGGTATTTTGTCCAGAAGGATACTGTGAGAGACAGTATCAAAATCATGGATAATGGATGCTTTAATTAAGTACTACGCATCCTCTCTATTGCATAATGTGTTTTTAACTATTTACGTTCACAACAGCAGAGCATGAAACTTCTTAAACCAATCCTTAACAGTGTCAAGAAAATTATTCTTGAGTCCTCTATAAAGTTTGCTTTAAATCTCACCTCCTCCAGTTCTCCTTTGTGATTTTTTTTTTCCCTGCATATAAAACTGCAGAGATAACTCACCTGTGCGGGGTGGTATCTTGACCCCAGTGGACTAGTTTTATAGAAACAGCAGGATTGCAACTCGGTTCTTCTGCAGTGAGTAGAGGGAATCAGCTCCAGATAAATTTCATAAAATGAGCTCTGCATGTCAGAGACTGCCTATAGGGTGTTCAGTAGCAGTGGGAAAGGAAGGCTCTAGCAAAACGAGGATCACTGTACCAGTATGGAAATATTAGTATATGACCCTGGCAAATACCCGTGATTGCTGTATTAACAGTACCATTGTGATTAAGGTCACTGCGAAGCCCATACAAGTAAAACAAACTATAGAAGAAAAAATTGCTGTGCCGCTCTTGTGCAAACGGCTTCCTTTGGCAGAGGTCTGCAGGTCAGGAGTCAAGTCACTTCCCAGCCAACACTTAGATAGTTGTGTCAGGGCAAGTATACAGTGTAGATCTGCCTTAAGTGGTGGGTGTGAAAAAGGAAGGACAGGAGGATGGTCATGTAGTGTCACTCACACTGGCCAAAGAGCCTGAAGCAATAATGAGATATGGCTAGCCTGGGAGACAGACCAGGCTGCAGAAGGCTGCTCAGGGGTACAGTGTCTATGTATGTCTTGGAGATCAACTCAGATCTCCAGGTTCCTGGAGGATGCAGGGCCTGGTCTTCAGGCACTGTGCAGGTGATGAAAATGCTGTGCTTCCTGAACCATTCAGTTGTGCTTTCAAATTTTTCATCTAGGCTCAAGGTTTTGATTTAAGGCTAGGAAGACAGATTTTGATGCATTGAAGTAAACAGGAGCTTGTGAGAGAGATTTTTATACATAACACATCAAACATTTTTGTATAGGTAATCTCTGTAGCTTAATTCATTCCAACTACAGAAGGTGTATGGAAATTTTTAAGCTCTTAAAATCCTAATGTTTATTATTACTTTATTGTATTATATTTTTGTTCTGCATATTTGGGGAAAGAAAATAGGTTATTTTTCTACTTCAAGTTCTGCACAGGGATTTTCTTTGAACTTGAATTCTCAAATAAGTGGTTCTTCCTTGAGCTACTTCTGATGTGTTGAAGAATATTCAAAACACAAATACTTTAAAAGTTTGGTGAGGACATGAAAAAATATATTCAGTGATGATGCCAGCTACCATGGTGGTAGTGGGAACAGCTGTCTGTGATTCTGAGGTAAGAGATAAGTCAAACTGAGAGGGTTATGGCACCTTCTTTCACTAGTAAACAATAATTGAACAATAGTTAAAGCCCAGTTAGGCTTCTGATATATTTAAAGCACAGATATGTGCTTGGGAGCAAGTATTCTCTATATGACTAACTGAAATATAAGTAGATGTATGTGGCTTTGTATCTTGGAAGACACTCCTCTCATACTGATTTTCATCCCTGATCCTCACTGATAAGTCCCAAATCCAGCGTTTCTTCTTTTTGCTGGTGAGGCCACTGGATGATTTGTTCTGTGGAGATGGTTCTTGCTAATAAGTAATCACATAATACAGGAGTAATGCTTTAACACCAGCTATGGAACAAAGCAATTTTTGCTAAGAACTACAAATCTTCATAGAAATTTTGTCAAGTACTGAACTGAAATTTGCATTATTATGTTAATAGTGCCTGTCTGTGGGACATTACAAGGTCACATTTCTTCTAGGCTTCCCCAGAACACTGCTGATTTGAAAATCGAGTCTTCCACTGTTCTTTCCTTCGTGCTTCCTTGTGCAGAGATCAGTGACATTGGAACAGTGATGCCTGTTTTCGTCTGGAAGCACTTTCAGTCAAGTCTATGGTTTCTAGCGTAGAGTGTGCTATGTGTTGGTGTCCCAGAGCATATTGCTCCCCTGTCATCTCTCCTTACAGGGAAGCTGCACTTAACTCTCAGCTCGTGCTGTTGTTTTTTTCCAGCCAAAGAGAAAGCTGTCTGTGCAGAAGCTTGACTCTAGTCTATTTTACGTTTCTTCCAGCAGAACACTATTTAGTTTACATCCCTTTTCCATTGAGAAATATTTTAAATGTCCACTACAAGAGGGAGACTGAAGGAAATCTTGTCTTGTATTTCTGTGTTCCATCTTTCCGTTGAACTCTCCTGATACTGGTCTTGAAAAGGCATTGAAAAAAATACTAATTTGTGGGAATGCTAAGAAAAGAAAAGAAGTTCAGACTTTTTGAGAAGTTCATCTTGGCATAATCATGTTGCAATAAGCTGGTGGAAGACAAATCTGATACTGTTCATGTATCTGTCTGGTTTGGTGGCATATAAAGACACAAGCATACAGCAAAATACAGAGCGTTCACAGAAGCATTGATATGACATCCACTTTTCTCTAAAAACATGTGATAGTAACCTTGTTGAAATAATCTGGTCATTATAATTTAAGATTAATTCTTGCCATGGTGGTGAAGTCCAATGTAATTTAATAGGAACTTGAATTCCTTCTGTCAACGTGGCATTCACTGCTTGGTTCTTCAGTCTTTTTATAGTACCTTCTGCAGAGCTCATTTTAATTTTTGATGGAATCATATAAATTTGTCATAAGCAAGTACACAAAGGAATAATTTGGTTTAAACAACAAAACAAGAACAGCTACTTTGTACTGTTGAACTAGTGGAAAATAGTCACCATTTTCAGCAGCAGATTTTTTCTATTTTTTTTCGCTAAAATATTTATTTTTTAAAAATAGCACTGTCAGTTGCCTGCTAGATGAACAAAATGATCTGTATTTCCACTGATGACAAACACTTGTTTCAGTGGGGAAATCCAGAGCTTCAGCTTGTGGGTTTAAACTCATGGGTTTAATTTTTATTAATTTTTACTTTTGCAGACTAAAAGGGGGAAAAAATTGAAACAGAAATTTGCTTAATTGTTTATCCCCAGTTTTTTTCTTGTCTGGAAGGCAACCATAGGGAGATGTGGAAGCTGGGAATAGTGTTGTCATAGCCAGACCAAATGCCTGGCAGAGTTCTACTAACATCAGTGTTAGCATCATCTCTCACTAGGAAGGAAGTGAAACTCTGATGTAATAGAAAAGGGAAGAGTCTCTTCTGAGTGCTTATGTTATATATACCATCCCTCTTCACTTAGTTATCAGTGCAGAGTGTTGCCAGTAATTCAAAGGGAACTGAAGAGTTCACAACACTCTCTTCTCTGCCTTGCCACCTTGTGGCAGCTGACTTGCATTGGACACATATCCCAGGATTTCTTTGCTGCAAGTCTGCAGGGATGTTTAAGGCAAGTTGGGTGATCTCAGTGGTAAGAGTGCCTCTGTCATTCTAGATCCTGCTAAGTCTCTTTGACAGAGATAAGTTGTCATTAGGATTTATAAAAAATTAATAACCAGGAGAGTTATGCTGTTGAAATGAATTTTAGACTGCTGATGGGTTGACGTGGTAGGAGACAGCAGTGAGAATTTCTCACTTGTGGAAGCCCCATACTCATACACACTGTGCAAGGTACCAAACAGGTTTTTGTAGGTGGCCCCTAGAAAGGTGCTCACTTGGCTCACGATAATCATGTATGGTATCTTAGGATAATTCAGACTTAAGCTTGAGCTGTGCTTCTGAAAGACTTTGAGCTCTCAGTTCATAAAGTCTTTGTTCAAGATGTCAGCAGTATGTCCGCTGTCATTTCAGTATGTTCTTGGAACAAAGTAATCTGGGAGCATTGGAACAAAGTAATCTGGGAGGATCGGTTGACTTCTTGCTTGTCACAAGAGCCAGGAAATGGGAAGGACTTTGTTACTGTCATGTAGGGCTGAATCCCTTCGGTAGTTGAAAGTGGTGGGGAAAACTGCAGTTTTCTTCAGTGACAGGGAGATCTGTCTTAGACTGAGTGTGGGCTCATCAGAAATGAAGGAGTTTTTATTTCATTACCAACTTCCCCAAGCATCTCATGCCATGTTCTGTTTCTATTGTAACTTGAGAGCCTGGTAGCACAGAGATGCGGCGTGGGGATATGAATATCCACTCGTAGCCAAAAAATGGCTTAGGGACAAAGTTATTTAACTGGCATTTTATTACATTAAAAAATGTGTCCTAATATTTTGTGTATTCTCTGTGCTGACTAGAAGAGTGGCTAGCACTTTTAATAGTGATGTGAATTGAGACTGCCCAGGGGGAACAGTGACATTGTCAGTGTAAGTGTATTGTTCAATATTATTTTCCATTTAAACCTCACACTCTTGCAAAGGAATGAAAGTTAATAACCCTTTGCTCTTTGGACATGGCATTTTTAGGGTACAGAGAGGCTACAGAGAACACAGCTACAATTTCTTATGCTTGCTCTTCCTTCACCTTCTCAATATTAATAGCTTGGAAGCAGGAGCACTTGGGAATTTGCAGTCAGATAAACACTGGTTCCTGCAAGGATTCACCAAGGAAAAAGGAGATCTCTGCAATACTTTGCGTCTCTTTGCACTTCTGGCTATAAATGAATGAACTTCACATTCAAGACTACATCTTGAAAGGAAAAGTTCGCTATTTCATTGTGAAGTAATCAACTCATCTTTATATGCATATGAACAGAGGAAGAGTGGTTGTAGTCTCAGCCAGAGACCTTGGCTCTGGCTGCTGCTTAAATGGTGATTGCTATTGTGGCTGACTGTTGGGTGCTAAATGAGGAACATCCATGACTAAAAGTGCAAGACAGTACAGGTTAATCTTGGATCTGAAAGCTCGCTGGCTGGGGGTATGGCCGGTTTACATGCTACAGAGATAGAGGATAGGAAGGAGCTGTCATTAGTGGATCAGAGCTGAATCATTCTGTCCATCCCTTCAAAAGAAGTTGTACTCTTTTTATTGGTGGTTGGCTCAAACATGGATAAAACCTGGGACAATGACAGCAGAAAAAATTCTCCATTGTTTTTCTAAAAGACACAAGTCATTCAATTCCTGATGAGTTGTACTTAGAACATGTTTTTGCTGTAGTGGGTTTGTCATTGTCCTCATCTCCAAATAGGCAAATAGGCTGTTCAGGCTGTGTCAGTAGCAGTAATTAACTCATTCTGTCCTGCTAGGACTTAAAGCAACTATGCTGAACTCTTCTAAGCTCATTCTTCAAAGAACCGCATTGGTTGTTTGCATCAGTCTGTTTTTAGGGTGTAGAGCAGCACGTCAGCATAAGAGTTTCAGCAGTTGTTAGGAAAATTTTAAAGATGGCACCTGTGATGCCTACAACGCCTGTGCCTGTATGCAGTTTATGTCTTGTGGCTTGCACTGTGAGCACCCCCTTTGCCTGTGTTTCGTGTGATGTGGGGCGGCTCAGGGTGGGGGGCTGATCATTGGGGAATGACGCTGCGTACCCCCGTGGAGAACACTGTGCCGTGGTAACCATCGGGGTTGGACCCCAAGCTCCAGGTGGGCAGCTGGGAGCTGCTTAGTGAGCGCGGCATTGGGTCAGGCCCTTACTTAACAAATTTCAGTTGCCATCAATTATAGGTGCTGAGGAAGGGGGGGGCAAGGGAGCCGCGCTTTACCCCATGTCTGGCCTTTTCCAGTTGATTTAAGAGTATTACAGTGCTTACATAACGCTGCTATTGCAGTGCCCTGGAGGCACAGGCAGCAGATTGCGTGCTGGAGGTCATCTGATCAGAGAAATTATGGTTTACGAGCCCTTGTCGGACAGCCCTTGTCCCCTATCCTCCTGAACTGATTTATTGCCAGCTTATAAAGTGGTGCAAGCTACTTTTATTCTCTTGATTTGCCTGATAGGAAGTAAGACTGTATTTAGCCACAGGGTATGATAAGCTGTATATGGCTTATGTGTAGGTTATATAATGTCCCACAAACACAGGCTGGGGATCAGTTAGTCTTGGGCTGGCTGTGCGGGGCTTGTGCTGTGGCACTATTGTCATGACCATTATTATCCATTTATTTAGAAACGGCTCTTCCATTTCATACGGCCTTTTATAAAAGATGTTAAGGACAACTCTTAAGAAGCCAAGGCATCTAGAATAAAGTCCTTTTTTTCATTATTACTATTTTTTATTTACAGTGCTGCATATGTGGAAAGTTTCCACTGTCTTGAATTTAGTTACCAAGGTAACTTGGTACTTGTGAAACAGTTGTGGTCAATGTTTTGCCATTTCTAAACTGTTGTGTACCTTGGTGAGACCCGGATTTAGCCTGAAATGTCTCCAGTTCTGTTTGCTTAAATACTAAATATTAATAATTTCTATTATAATTTTAAAATATTTAAGAGCATTGCTGTTACCAAAAGCAGATGTGATATGCCAGTAATAAAGACTTGAGTTCTTGGATGTTTGACTTAAAGATCATCATTAAAATTTAACCCTGTAAGGATTTTTAAACTGTTTTCTTTGTACTTTATGAGCACTGCTGTTTGATGTTTTAAAAGTCCTTTTAATAATGGTGAATTTAAATCAGCTTGTGCTGCAGGTATTTGTGAACTTTCTATCTCTTCTGTAGTTCATGTATCTTATTTTCTTCATTAAGCACTGTTTGTTAAGGCAACTTCAGTATTTCTTTAAAGTGTTCAAAGGCTGCTTACAAGACTTTTGCTCTTAATTAAAAGAATGAGAACAATAAGAATTGAAAGATTCTCACTGAGGGATATTACACTGCTTGGATGCTGTTTAAAGACATTTTTCCTGCAAGAAGCTTATATATGGAAACTCTTTTTTTGCTATATATTTTTCTCTCCAACTTGGTATACACTGGCTTATGATTGTAGATCTACTGGCAAAATTCTGTATTACTGAAGTACACTTCTCACAACTGCAGCATTTTATGACATAGCACTACTGTGATGACAATACAAAGCAAGGAATTACCTTTGAGCTTATCAGCCTTGACAACGTCTCTTTAAATGTGTGGGCTCTTGCTGTTAGCTTGAGTCATTTCTCCCACCTCCCAGTCTACAAGAAAATGATGCTTCAGAGACGGATCATAATACCAGTGTGAAAGATCAAGGAATCTGAGAATATACAACTGTAATGCAACCAGTTAACCAGTAGTCAGCAAGTTACCAGTGTAGAGCAAACATTACTTTCTCCCAGGATTATTTCCATTCCAGTCACAAGCAAGGATAGAGCTGTGGCCCTGCTGTAACTACTTAGAGATGGTGAATAAAGTTTCAAAAGCTTTCAGATCTTGTAAACATTATTTTCATCCTATTCTGACAGATGAACTTTTCAATGGCTATAATACTAACGTGCATTGGGAAAGCACAGTATTTAAATAGATGTGGATTACTTATCTTTGATGGCTTACCTGTGAGCTTTCACTGGTGTGAATTTAACTGCTTATTTATGTCATAAATATGTTTGCCTCTGTATGAAAGAGAATGTCCCTGTGTTGAAACGCTTCTGTTATGTAGATGCTGTTAAACACATTGTGTTTCCAGGGAAATGCCACTAGAACTTAAACACGAAAAATAAGAACTTAGGGTAAAAAACTATTATTGTACTGTAATTTAACTGATTCTCAGATTCAGACCCAAAAACCGGTTAATACTGGAAAGATTATTTGTTTCCTTTTCTGAATATACGGTAACTTTGCAAGTCACGTTTGCACTGAAGTGATATTCTAACTTGTCATGGATGGACTTATGGCACTCTGATTCTTAGGATATTGACCTATTAATTGATGCTTTGAATAAAAGTCATCAGTGTGTGAGCATGGAGATACATGGTTTACAGATGAGATATTTGATATGTAAATATCATAATTGCATGAAGAAATAAAAGATAAGTAAGTAGTGGAGATGTGAAAACTCTTAAAAGAAGCAGCTTAATTTGTCACAAAAAGCTCTGTCCTGATAAGGAAAGATGCCATCACTTAGGCTTTGACTATGCAAGGAAATTTTGTAAGGCATGATTCAGATTTTAGTCAAAAATATATTAGGGTACAGGTGCCCCATTTTTGTGTTGAACTGGTGCTTCACCCATGGAATAGTTTTAGTCAGTCACTCCAAAATTGGCCAATATGTTCTACAAATAAATAAATCAAACTGCAATAAAGCAGTTGGATACTCTTGCAACAGTATTGGCCATTTTCCTCTCTCTCTGCCTTGTCAAGAGTTTCTGAGGAGTTACCTTTGATAGGATGAGGCCTACACCCTAAAATACATTCTCAGGAAATTAAAACATCTAGTGAAGTTCTGTGTTAGGCACGTGGGAAATGCTTGCAGCAAATGCGAGTAATAGATGAACACATTTCACCATAAGCTGTCTTTAAGTATTTCGGCAGAATCTGTATTCAGATGGAAAAACCAAACAAAATAATCACTAAAATAAAAAATTGGCAAGTAATTACTTCGTACTAAAAACTGGATAGAGATTTTGATGTTAAGCCTATATGGAATCATGTCAAACCCTAGGACAAGTACTTTGAATAAAGATTTCTCCAAATATCCCATGGAAAATATAGCAGAGAATCTTTTCGTGCCTTTATGCAAGTCAATGTATAACCAATTGAGATTTCTGACAGGAAAGGAGTAGAAAGAAATTGAAGTTGAGACAGCTGGAAGATGAAAGTACATAGACTGAGATGCTACACCCACCCTTGCATAACCCTACTATTTTCTACTATAATTCGTTTATGAGCTAAATAAGAAAAAATTATACCGTTATCTGTAACAATAGTCCTTTCCCAAAGTCTTTCCCCCATGTGCAAATATTTTAGTCAGAAAATGGCAAATCAGTTACAGAGTAAAATATACGAGAGGTATGTAAAATGTTCTCAAAAAAGTTGAAAATGTCAAATTCCTGTGCTTTTAATCTCTTTAATTTATACTAATCTGGAGTCTTAGAAGTAGCAGTTATTTTTGAGAAAGTACCGTCATTGTTTAGAAACTAAGTGTGTGTCTTTTTTTTTTTTTCCTGGAAAATAGTAGCCTTTTAGAATTACTTCCTTAATGTCCTAAATAGAAAAAAGCTGGACATAGCAACTGAATTCAGCAATAGCAGCAGTGGTGGCTTTCAGCAGCCTAACAGTGGTTATCTTTCTGAGTGAATGAGTAATCCGCAACCTAAATTGAACCCAGCTGTCTTAGCTTGTTATTTAACTGCTGCAGCTTCTGGAATAAGCATGTGTTAGGCAGAAGCTTCCTGGAGATTGTCTGTGCCAGTGAATAGGAAATTGTAAAACTCTGATATGTGCCTAACAGTACTAGGAAAATTCATTTGCAATCTGGGCCAAACATGTAAGGTTGATTCAACTGTCTTTTAATTTTGATGTGTTATGATTATGTCACTGATCCCGAGACCTTTTCTTTTCATGTCATTAGGTTTTTAGTTTTTGGTTTTTTTTTTAAGGAAATAAACATTCATGACTCTTTATGAAGCAGATGGAAATTGACAGAAATACTGGTCAGTATTTCTCAACCTTTAGTAAAGTACATGCAAAGCTATGCTTCAAGAGTTGATGCTTATTTCTGAAAAAAAGGAATGATAAACTTTGAAATCACCGTGGCTAGCTGAAAGCAAAATCCCTGGAAAACTGACATCTTAAAGATGCCATTTCCTCTTTCGTTCTCTGTGTCAGCTTGTATCAAAATGGAAAGACACCAATAACATCCATTCCAAAGGATTTCTATGATTTTTTTTAAATTAAAGCATAGATTTTGGGGAACACAGGGAAGTGCACATCTTTGAAATAATTTTACATGCTTTCTAGACTTAAAAAGGTATAAACACTATTTCTGTTTTTTATTTGTGAGTCTGTGAAACCTACTGTATACCCAAAACATTTATCCACCTATCGAAAGAGATATATGCAATTTAAAACAACTTTCCTTTCGAATGGCTTTGTAGTCTTCCTAAACTCTTACATGTTAATTTCCCTAAAGGATTATTCCCACTGGTCAATCTCCTTTCTAGATTTCCCAATGCGGCTTCATTTTGAAATTATGTTTTATGGCAGGAAGTGCATGGATCTTACATCAATCCCTTATCAGTTAGTGATGGCGTCTAGTTAGTGATAAAGTCTTACTCTTCCACTCTCCCATTTAATTTCCAGCTTGCATATGAATCAGGGTCCCAAGAGGATGTTTCCCCTTCTCATTTTCTTGGATTCTGAGTTGATTTTCATCTTAGTTAGAACCATCACCAAAGGAGAAGTTAGGAGAAGAAGGAGACCCATGCAGTCTTGTCACTTCACACTAATACAATCCTCTGCTTTCTGCTGTGATGGTAGTTGGCATTCTTCACTTGTTAAGAATACATTATGATCATGGCGCTTGGTATGTGTCTCTTGTCCAGACACAAACAACTTCATCCAAGAAAGATTGATTAAATTTTTTTTTTCAACATTTGTATAGGGGTTTAGTTTTGGGTTTTTGGTGGGGTTGTGGTTTTTTTTTTTTCCTAGTGCAGGGTCAGTGATGTTCACTGGAAATTAATTCACAGACCATGCAAAACCCATCTTCAGTGGAGCTGGTACATGGGCGTAAACAAGCATGGTTAAAATGTTTTCAGTGAAACTCCATTTCTGGGTTGTGTTTTTTTTTTTTTTCCCCCTTTCTTTTTTGTTTGTTTGTTTTTTTTTTTTTTCATAAAAATTAAACTTCCAGGTAAGAATTGTCAGCTCTTTAAGTAAAGTTTTAAATTCTTTCTTTAAATTTAGGAAAGTATGATAAGGAAAATTTTCCTCTGCTTGGGAGATGTATTTCGGGTTTATTTTCTACTTTATCGGCTAAGCTCTCAAACTGGACTACAGATGTGTGAAAGGGATATGATCTGGTATGGTATGAGTTACTTTGCTTATAAAGCCTTCCAAAGAAGGAAGGGCTGTAGGAGGCTCTTAGATTATAATTCTTAAGGACACCGTAATACCTTTTCTGAGTCATGTTTTTCTACCTAGCAAAGGGTGGCGCATGGGTAAAGATAATATATTTTGACTATATTTTATTTGATGCTATTAAGAACATTTAAAGATGATTATCAGACAAGAAAACTAGCTTCATTCGTCAAGTCTACTAGTTCTATTGAATGCAAGAGAGATGAAAATGATACCCTGAAAAATTAACGTGTAAATGTTACTTCTTAATGCAGTCCTTTGGGTTAAAGTACTAATGAAATGTTTGAATTTCTCTTTGTAGAGTAAATCTTGGTGCCTTTATTCAGTCTTTACGCAAGAAATAAATCCATTGGCTTCAGTAAGACCTTGCCTGACTAGTAACTGAGCAAAACTGTGGACATTTTATTCAGTTGAGGGTGGGCAGCTCTGAGTTTAAATCAGCTGGTTAAGTGGTGGAGACACCACTTTTGTGACATAAGATTTTACCTATATTTTCTTCTCCTCGCTGCTGATTTGGTTCTGAACATATGCAGACAAGCAACTAATGTTCCTGTCAGCTGTGCTTTCCTACAACAGAATAGCTGCTAAAATAGTATGTGATATAGATGTCTTTCAGTGGCTGCCATCCTATTATTTCTGCACTTATATTCACACAGTTAACCTTTTTTTGGCTAAACAGGAACAGAGACTGAAAAAAAGACTCACTAGCCCATTTTCTTCCGTGGTGGTTTTGGTTTTACCAGCCAGTGTCACAAAGTCAATTTGTGTCAGTGTCATCTCAGTGTCTCCATACTTGGGTCAACTGTATTCCAGTACTTGGAAATGTGTTCGATTGTTGGAGCTTGGGTATTTTGAAGGAATGTAATGTTATTTTGAGTATAGGATTATTTAAAGTGCCCAACTGCAGCCGTTTGAAATCCGCTTGCATGCCACAAGCTACCTATCTCTGTTGCTTTACACAGACATATGTAACAAAGAAACCCAGCTAATAAGACTTTTGTTTAATAGTATCAGAATCTATTAATGGCATGCTGCTGACTTTTATGTCCAAGAGCAAACCAAATCATCTGTCTTTTCCCTCGGTTTCCCCACTTGGAAGATTAGTGGGATGTTAATCATTCGTCTTGGAATCCAGTTTGCGCTGATACTTGGGTGTCTTCCACCGTGTCCCCAAAATAAGTCTTTTACCGCTTTCTGCAGAGAAAACCATAGGCAGAAGAAATACTAATGAAATTCCTCATTACATAATGTAATATGGTGATACTGTGAAACCACCAGAGTGTATGCAGTAAGGAGTATCTGTTAGATAAATAATTTTAATTACTGGCTTATACAACTAAGTGTATCCATCCTGAGCTTCCTCATAGCTCCTGTAAACTACAGAAGAACCTTTTTCGGTTTTTTATACAGAATTTTTATGTAAGTTTTGTGGGTTTTTTTCAAGAGTCTATGAAGGCATGCTCTTTTCCACAGGCTTTTTATTCAAATGTGAATCATAGTTGAAAAGCAAGGCAGAAGTACACATTTTGATTGCAGTCATGTGAAGTTTACAGATACAGAGCATCCTATCATCTGATACAGTCTTTTCTAGGCTCCTCTGAGGTCCAGACTTTCTGCTGTCTAAGGACTTGGCTAAATATTTATTTTGAATTAAGGACAAGGAGGAACAAGTTTAAAACATTATGTATACTCCAGAACAGATCTCTGTGCTCTAGAATAAGAAAACTTTTGCCATAGCTACTCTGTTAACTGGTAACATGGCTTACCATACTTTTAAGTTATACCAGAGGATCCATCATTTGTTATATAATGATTAATTTTTTTATGGACTAAAACAAAGTCCATTTTTGAGACACCTAAAATTTTAGCAAGCAAAATAAAAATGTGACACAGAGAAAGTGATACGGAGTTTATTGCTTGGCTGATTGCAATATTTCAACAAATGCAAAATAAATTTAATAAAAAGTTGGAACCCACAATAAATCATTGTCTCACTACAAACTATGAAGTTTTCTTGTTAGCTGCTAAATTAAGCAGGCAACAGCTGCTAGCTGAGATGCATATAGGTCTGCAGTCATGTGTTCTTAATGAGTCATTCTGATTATGCTTACCTTTGTGTTACCTAAAATAAGTATCCCACCTAGTCATTGCTATCTGTGACATTCGTTTGCTTATTATACCATTTCCTCAGTCTGAATTTCTGGTTAGAAAATACATTATCATGGCCTCTTAGCAATGAATCTTCTTAAATTGTTTTATTTGTCATTTCAAGGGGTAAATGCTTGTAAACCTTTCTCACATGGTAAAAATTGTGCTTCTGAACTGCTTACAGGAGCATGCCATCTGCTTAAGCATCAAGTTGGAGTAAAAATTTAGTATTTTATAGAAATATGATAGTTACACAGTGCTTTATAATGTAAAACCAATGTGACCTGAAATGGTAGATACACTGGAAGAGCAATATGTTCTGATATTAAGGAATAAGAGCAGAAAAAAAGTGTGTCTCACTCACTGGGTGGTTTCCCCTCTGATTCTTCCTGGTCTGTTTGGATGCAGTTTGCACTGGTCTTGGATAACAAGTCATCACTACTTTCGGGTGGTATCATGTGACTTTTGCTTTCTCCAGACTGAAGAACAGTCAGCCACAGTTCCCTGTCAGTTGACTTTAAGTACTTCTGCGTGCCAGTCTTATTTTGACTGAAGAGCTTTGTGCTCAGGCATTGATGGCAATCAAAATTGGTAATGAAACAGCCATCTGTTATTTTTTATTTGGGACACATCAGGAAAAACACATCATTAACTTACAAGCCTTTTTTATTCCTGCGTAGGTTTACCATTCTCTGAGTCTAGGGGAGGGTCTTGAAATTCCCTATGTAATATGACTTCTGGACTAACAAAGTTTTGTGAAGGTGCTGCATTTCAATGTTAGGAGATGCTTACCGTGCAGTTGCATAGTTTTACTTTAGAAGGTAGCTAAAACTGCCTTTTATGGTTTGTTTTTTTTGGCATCCTAAATGCAATGATTTTTTTACTTAACAATGTCAGGCTTCAAACTTAACTTGAGAAATAAAAATCAGGCAGGTTCTTTTCTCCAGTACAAATGGTAGTAATATATGTTTTGCAGGCCATTTGTCCTTACAGCTGGATCTGAAAGCAGATTTAGCTGAAATCTGTCCCTGAAAATCCAAACTTGAAATCCTGAAAAATCCTATTCAGCTTACCCCTAGGCCAGAATGCATCCAAATTTCTACTAGCTTTTAAAATCTCTCAGTGGCTTTAGTTCTGTTTCTACGGATAACCAGCTGAATTGCCTTTAGACAATTTAGTAGGTGAGTACCTTGCTTACACTTAAGAAGAACTGGGGTTAAGAAACTTGATGTTCATGTGTCCGAAGTGGTCAATGCGTCATGCCTTCCACCAGTACGAAGATTTGATCTCATACTCACTTTGGGATGGTCACCTCTTTTTGTAGTGAATTCATTGTACCACTTCTCTTACCAGACCTTACAACACTGATTTAGAAAATGGGAGAATTCTTCTTGAGGCTTCCAAGGTTAAACGTCTACGTCTCCTATTTTTCTTAACAGTCTTTCAGTCACCAAAATAAGGATGTTGCACCTTATTCCTGAAGCAGATCTAACAAATGAACAAGTGATCTTTTGAGTGATTGGGAACATGGCTATGAGATGTGAAGTTCCCCTACCTGGTTTGACCATATCGGATTTGGAAAATCTCTGTCCAGGAGCTGAGGGGAGGGAGTCAACGTTTGTAACATCTGTTGCTTAAATTATTTTATTGCCATATAATTTTGTCATTTGCCATAACCAAATTGTTATTTAATGCTAACCAAGACTCTGCAAAGAGTCTTAAATGTTAGTGTTGTTATAAAAACCTAACTGAAGCCAAAGAATTGTGCAGTTACTGAAAGTATTTTTCCCTACTCCCTTCCCTTAACCATTCTCCGAGGGCTTGGAAAGCTGCTAATGTAACAGAACCACGGCTGTGGGCAGGAGGTGAAACACAGGAAGAAGAACAAACAAGACTGAAAATTGAGCTCACTCTGGTGCATATGTGTGTTAGCGGAACTTTAAATGGTCTCCAGATGATTGGATTGGTACGTTTTCCTTTTAAGCAAAAATCACAAACAATTAATTCCACAGGACACCAGGGCCTGCTGGCATCTGCAGGAGCAAAGCCGGTTTTAGCAGTAACTACAGTAAGAAAAGGAGGGGAAAAAAGGAAGTCTAATGTTTTGCTTTCCTCACAAGGTATTTAAATGCCTACTGTGTTCTGGGCCAGCTGGTTACAATTAACCCTGTGCATTTAGAGCAATCGGTTCAAACAGGTTTTGGAGACATCTGCTGCAGTATAGAAGGAGGGGAGTGGGACTGGGAGGGAAACCAGTTTACAGAATATGCATCAATGTGTCCAGATATTGTGACCAAAAAGATACCCTCTCTGTCAAATACAGTCAAGCAAGAAGTTTCTCTGTCTCTTCCTATGCTCTTTATCGTGCTGGTGTAGCTAGACCCAACAAAGCAGAACTCAACAGCTGCATGTCTTTTTCTGAGAGGAAGGTGTGTAGCATACCATCTGTTGAGTCTAACTTCACCCACGTTTTGCTTTACATTAAGAAGTTGCCTATAATTTCCACTGCTGCCATGAATACTTGTGGATGCAAAGCTCTTCTAGAAATCACATGCAATCATTTTTATACAAGCTGCTTTCAAAAGGGGAGAAGCATGTAGAGAAAATGGCCTCCTAGGAGTCTGGGAGATTTAGCTGAACAAATCCTCCTTCATACAGCAATAGCACTTTTCACTTACAGTGCTTCCCATGGCAGCATCTAAAAATTTGTATCTGTTTTTCACAGATGAGGAAACTGAGGTAATGGGACAGGCAATCTATTTGGGTCAAATTGTAAGACAGCTTTCCTCTGCAAGTATCATTTGTATGGGATGTGCATTTTATGTTAGTAAGATCAAAGGCTGTTTTGTTACCGCTTTCAGTGGGAGAATGGATCATGCAGACCTCCCTCAGGATTTTGGACACAGCATTACTCAGATCCATTTATATGCAAGTAGAAAAAATCAACCCTAACAAGCACAGTTTGCTTGGCAAATGTGTATCATTGCTACTGATGTGCAGGCAGAGAAAATCCTTCTTACACAGTTACTGCTCTTACAGCTTCATCTGTAGAGTTAAAAACCAGAATAAGGCTGTAACATACAGATTGCTAGCATATTATTTTTACCCCCCTGGACTTGTGAAGCCTTTAACAGAGAAAAAGATGTTGCTACTAATGTTTCAGCCTTCAGTTTTAAGAGATTATATGTTGAGAAAGAGAGGGAGGGGAAGTACCTCTTACTAATTCCTGGTTTTGTTAAAATTTGAGCTTTTCCATTTTCATGCTATTGTCATGACCACACAGACACCTGCACATTTATTGCTGTTTCAGTTAAGCCGTGTAGACTTAACACCAGGCAGGATCACTCTAACAGAACATTTAAAGACTGTTGTGGGCATGATAAAATCTATTTCTGGAGGAATGGGGCAAAGAGACATAAGGATAAAAGCAGAGGTGTGATTATCTCACAGCTACTTACATCTGTATTAGTCAAAATCCCTGGTAAACTATCCAAATGCACTTGTTCCCTTCCAGATAAACAGACACTGCATGTAAGCAAACAACTTGTGTTAAGAATGCCAATTTGCTGATTAAACTCTGCATTATTTTCCACATTTATTTCATTTAATCACTTGGTGAACATAATCCTCATAAGTACCTTGCAAGAACGAAATGTACTTCGTGAAACTCCAAATCCATGACAGACCCAGAACAGTGAATGGCTCTTGACAATCAGGTATCTCCCTATCTGGTTTAAAAAAAGGAAGTCTGCAAGTACTTGACCTTATATTTGATTATTCGTGTATCATCGATAACAAACGGAAGTAATAAATAATTTCCAACTCTGATGATCTTTTATAATACTTATAGCTTAAGAAACAGGTTCTTATCTTAAAACTTTCTAAAAATAACCATTCAACAAGTGACAGAAGGACCTCTGTCTCTTTTCTTTTGTTTTTCCTTTATGATCATCCACTGTATCGATGAATTTGAAGTTAACTAGTAGGTGGCACTGAGAACAGTTTCTTGGAAACTGAACATTCGTAATGTTCCGCCCATAAGAGATTGCTTTGTGCCAGTTCAACGTGGCAATGACAGACCATGGTCATAGGAGTTACCTTATGATGGAGACACAATGCCACGTAATTAAAGACTGTGGCTAGGTCTCTTCAGATGACTGAACAGTATCAGCACTTGTCAGCAGAAACTAACTTATTTTTACATGATTTTTAAAGAGACTGAATATTCCAAACCAAGTCTGTCAAGTAACTTTAGCAAATGGAGTATCACAGGAGAATGTGGTGTGTAGCTAATGTTATGCAGACAGGGAGCCTCGAGAAGTATTCCATTTTTTTTGGAGCTGTCTTTAGGAGAAAGATTTCATCTGTTTCATTTCAAGGAAAAATTAAAATACATATCTTCTGAAAAACATCGGGGACCAGTAAGTGGTGTTTTTTCACCTCCTGCTCTCATTCTGTGTGTCCTTAGAAGTGCTTATTTTTCCTCTAGTACACCATCTTTTGACAGTGTTACTCCAGAATAAAAGAAAATTTGAACATTTATGTGGGAAATTCTAAAAGTGTGTTTCACCTCATCCTTCAAATGCAAGTGAACAGGTATGGAAGGAGCATCTGCTATTGTACTGTATGCTTTGTTTGTATGTATGATATGATTAAGAATTGCGTTTTTATTCTGTTGAATTTTTTGATTATTATAAAACAGAGGAGTGCACTATGTGTGTTATTTTGTAAGTGAATTATATTTGAAGTTCCAGCACGGGCTTCCCTTACTGCTGGCTACTATGGTGGATGGCATATTTCCATATGGAGACACTAAGGAAGAATAAGTAAGGAGTAGGTGACTTCATATTTGGTCGTTGATCCTTCAGGGAGGAGGTGAAGACATCAGATATCCTCTTCTTCAAGCTGAGTGAGACATCCTTAGGAACTAAATCACACCAGTGGAAGTATAAGGTCCCTCTGCAGCTGCAATGCCCTGGACTTGCAGGCTGCAGATGGGTTACATGGATGCGCAGGAAACATTCTAATATATATTTCAAATGGCTGACTATGTGAAAACTCAGCTGAATGTTCGTCAGCACCCTTGAAGCTGACTCTGGATTTAAATGTGGAGGACAGCAGTTTACCTGGCTAGACCCTGACAAGCAGCTCCCTGCTCCTGGCAGTGAGTGCCAGCTGCTGCCCCGCTTTGCCTTAGGGTGGCATTTTTCCTTTAATAAGGAAAGAGATTATCGCCAAAACGATCTCTTTCTGAGACAGTTTGACCTAAGTTGTATTCTTTGACATGTCTGACAGAAAATATCGTAGTACTGTATAGAGTGTGAAAATGCACATTTCATGGACTATGTGCAGACCTGCCCACAGCTTTACAGCTTAATGGCAGGTATGAACTGGCACATTTTTTGTACTGATTAGTTACATCTGGAAAGAAAAACTATTTTGTTGGTGGTGCCTCCTTTTCAGGTCTTTCATGGCTAATTGAGACCTAGACTCCTCATATCTGTTAAGTGATGCAATGTATCTGGGTTAGCTTCTTGGTCCCTAAGATGTGGGTTTGGCTTTGAGTGCTTTGTTCATGTTTATACTGGTAGTATCCTGAGAATCCCAATTTCCTTATGTTGATATGTTCTTACCAGCTTTAAAAAGCAGCTAAGATTTTAATGCTGCAGTAGGACATTTGGGATAAGATCTAGTACCTCTCATAGCACCTTACAGTAGCACCGGGCCAGACAGTCTAATGGGGCTTTGTAATGCAGATACTCTCACTAGAACCAGGTGAAGCTGCATAATCACATCGCAAGTGCCAAGGGTAACCGCAGTAAAGGCAAATTGAAAGACCAGAAGTCTGAGTTCCCATCTCAGTATTCCTGTGGGGGGTTTGGACCTAGATTCTCTGATGTCCTCTTCCTACTGTAATCTATCACTCACTATCTGTGCTGTATATTCTTACAGACTAACGCTTAAATTCACTTTTATGCCCTTTCACTAGTATCAATGGATATTTTGCACCAATGTGAGTAGCAAATGCCAAATGATCATTCAAGATAATGGTTTATCAGCAGTTCCTTCCCTTAAAAATCAATCATGGAAGTGGGGAGACTGTTATGGTCTTTAGAACATATTTCAATTAATGTAGGTCTCTGAAGGTTAAAAGCAGTGTCTTAGACTTTATCTGAAAGAATATGGAACTGATGCAGATCTTGAAAATAGGTGTGAAGCACTTACTGTAATATACTCAATTTTTGCACGGGCATTTCAGTAAAAACATGCAATTTTTTTTTTTATTATACAGTGCCCTTTTTCAGTAACAGGTGGTACACACAACTGTGTAAGTCTTTGGTATGTGAGCTTGTATATTTGCCAGGAACATATAGGTGTAAGGCATTTTCCCACTTGCTGCCATATTGGCCCAATAATGAGTGTATTTCCAATAAACTGAGCCCCCATAGGAATTTACATATACATTGATTTTGTTAAGAAACAGTTTGGCTTAGCCATTAACTGTCACTTTTTAATAATAATGTTCTTCATTTTATATTGATACTGACAAGAATTGTTCTTTGAAGAATTACTTGGAGCCAAAGATTACTTAGAAAATATCAGACTCTCAATGTGCAGAGGAACAGCAGAGTCTTGTTCAGCTATTGTAAGTATCTTAGAAAGTAATCTCTTTATAGTACAACAGTGTATCTTTTCTTGTCCTAAAAGTATCTTAGAAAGTAATCTCTTTATAGTACAACAGTGTATCTTTTCTTATTCTAAAAGGACATATTTTGGATGCACATTGAGGAGAAAAGTCCTAAGTACTACAGTTCAGATAGATACCTTCAGAAATAAACCAGTCTCTTCATTCTTGTTCATGTTAAGGTTTTCAGTGATAAAGTTTTGGGTTGGTATCTTTTCTTTTTTTGCCCATTTTTCAGGAGCGATTTTTTTTTTCTTTTTTCTCTGGAGGTTAATGAGTGTTACCTGGTGAGGGTGCTGTTGAAATTGTGCAGAACAGTAGAGGTCAAAATCAGCTTTGCTTTGTACTCTTTGCCAAAGTCAGAAGTGGCAGTTGAAGTTAGCCCTTAGGATTCTCGTATGCTATTCGTATCAGGAGCATTTACAAGGTTAGCTTTTATTACAGCTAATCAATATGAAGCTAGATGGTTGCTGAATATTTTGCCCTTTTGACATACTCAGTAACTGCATCATCCTGATCAGAGATGAAAATGTGTAAACATTACCATTCATTGAGATACAAGATACTAAAAGTCTTAAACCACTGAAGAAATAGAGCCTTACTGCACCTTAATTTAACATGTCTCTGACTCTGTGCTTTGGGCCATTGTTCCCTAAATGTAAAATAGCAGAACAAGAAGTGAAACATTGCTGCTGAGTAAAATAGTGTCAAGCCCCTCCAGCCTAAAAAGCAATTAATACAAACATTTTTTAAAAGCATACTGCATCATCACAGAATCACAGAAGGTTGGAAAAGACCTGTAAGATCATCAAGTCCAACCATCAGCTAACACCACCATGCCCATTAAACCATGTCCCACAATGACTCGTCCACACGTTCCTTGAATACCTCCAGTGATGGTGACTCCACCACATCCCTGGGAAGCCTGTTCCAGTGTCTCGCCACTCTCTCAGTAAAGAAATTTTTCCTAATACCCAGTCTAAACCTCCCCTGGCACAACTTGAGGCCATTTCCTCTTGTCCTGTCACTAGTCACTTGGGAGAAGAGACCAACACCCACCTGTCTGCAACCCCCTTTCAGGTGATTGTAGAGAGCAATCAGATTAATCCTTCCATAGTCAGAAGTGTAGATGACCTTTCAGCACTTTAACTCTGAGGTTAGACAGTTCTGGTAGACCTTCCTGTAAATTCCAACAAGTAGTCTCACTTGGCTGAGAGTCTCCGACTGAAGCTGACTTTGCCACCAGATAAATGCAGCTGGGCCAAAATGCACCTACTGCACTTGACAAAATCTCGGTGCCAGATGATATGTTTTCACCTTAAGATGTTCATCTTCTTTTTTGAGTGTCTCTCTGATGTTCTGCATAGTCTTCCTAACAAAGATAATGGGTTTATTGCAGATGTCTAGCAGCCACCGTATACGAATATATGTCTACGTTGGGGTTTTTGTGCTGTACTTCCATTTAGTAATAATTATTCTTCTAATCTTTGCTGTGAATTTTATTTTATTTTTTAATATATTTTAAGTTTATTTTAAAACTGTTTTCATAGAACCGCAATGTTTCTGTAACACATTCTTGTTTAAGCAAGTCTTGTTTCGGTTTGGTTTAAATAATTGTAACTAAGTTGGTTTAAAATCCCATTACATGTTATGTAAATAGTGCAACCGCTTATGGTAGACAGACTCTTCTTACAGATAGATAATCCATTTCATGTTAGTTTGGAAAGCTCACTGCAGACAGGGAAAAAGAGAAGAAAGGTCTTGACCTTCCCTTTCATACTTAAAGAAAACCGCCCAAAACTCACAGAGATGCTTTTGCACAGCCCTTACTCGTTCCGCAGGCCACATCTGCAGCAGGTAGGGGGAGGGGTAGCATCAGCAAGGAACAAGAACAGATGCAGCGTAAATAGTAACTGTCCTAACCAAAAAGTGGGTTTAGGTTCTCTCCAGGTGCCAGATTTCAACTGATACGGAAATGGTATAGCTTAATTGATTTCTCTGGAGATATATTCTCACTGAACTTCAGCTGGGAATTGAACTCTCAGATTCTAAAATCTCTCTTTACTAACTGTGTATACCCTATCAATATCATTAAGAGGAAGAAATATGAATTGACAAAAGAGTTGAAGGTAAATTAGGGTCAAGTCCTGCGGTGGAGTAATATGTACCTCATTGCTGCAGTGAGTAGCAAGCTTTTATGTACATCATTAAAAAGTAATAAAGGCTCTGAAGTTTGTGGTTTCAGCAGGGAGAAGTCCCCATAACTCGTCTTGTATAAGTAGAGCTGAGTCCTTATGCCCAAAATAGAAGAAAATACTTGCATTCCCTGAAGTGAAAGCAACATAGTTGTAGAAAATAATCTGACTCTTTTTTTTTACGTTTGTCCTTTAGATTTATTTCAGTCATGATTTTGTGGCTCTTAATTAAGCAAGACTTTGACAAATTCATAGAGATAAAGTCTCCCCATGGCATAAAAAACATCAGTAAAATGTGCTTGCATGTGTAACAAGTTGTTACTACAACCAGATCATGCAGTAACAACTATTTTAAGTGTGATAATTTTTCAATCTTTTATGCATTTTATTAAAAATGGACTTTACCTGTGTTCAATCATGCTTTTAGAAATGGTGTCTTTTTAAAGACATTAAGGAGTGCTTTTGCTAGATGTATGAAAAAGCAATCCAGGTAAGTTTTTTTTTCTGTAAACAGTTTAGAGAAAATAAAAAGGACCATCTTTTTACTTTGTTTGCATAGCACCGAGCCCAGAGATGTCTTTTTTGTCTCTTATGTTTTGTCATATTGCTATTTTTAAACATAAAATGTTAGTCATAAAAAGTCAAGACTTTTGAAGTAGCAGTAGCCATGGCAACCTTCACTCTTGGCAGTGCAGTACAAGGTCTTTCACTGTGTGACTGGACAACCAACGTATGCTGCAGGTGACGGGACGGAGTGTTACTGCATATACTAAAAATAGTTACGACTTCATCAAAGACTACTTTTTCCAGCTTATGCAACAAATTAGCAGCAAATTGCAATTCAGGAAATTAGTTGTAATTGGTATGCTTGTTCCATCAAACAGTAGGTAAAGAGACTGCTTTGCCAGTAAGGACTATTAATAGGGGCATGTTCTGTGGCTTTTTTCTTTCTTTCTCTTCTCCGTTTTCTTCATCTCACATTCTGCTTCCTTTTCTTCCTTTCCTCCCTTTCTTTTTCTTATTTTTCTATTTTTCTTCTTTTTTGTTTTTTGTTTTCTGCTCTTGATCATCCTCTGCACTTAGCGCACACTTCATGGCTGAAATCAAGTAAGCAATTTTGTGTGTATTGACTTAAGTCTTGGGGAGAGGGGTATGAATCACCTGAGGTGGCATTTCTGTTGCTGGCCTCTTAAAGCTGAGGCTAATTTAGAATAACATTAAGTCAAAAATTGATAAATTTGCTGCAGTTACAAGTTGAAAATGTAATTAATACTGCTTTCATGTATATAACGCTGAATAAGGTTAATATTAAAGATGTGAGTTTTTCAGGTAAATGCCTATAACGGTAGGTCTTGTAGTTCACAGAATCACAGAAGCACTGAAGTTGGAAAAGACCTGTAGGATCATCAAGTCCAACCGTCAACCAACACCACCATGCCCATTAAACCATGTCCCACAATGCCACATCCACACGTTCCTTGAACACCTCCAGGGAGGGTGACTCCACCACTTCCCTGGGCAGCTTATTCCAGTGTTTCACCACTCCCTCAGTAAAGAAATTTTTCCTAATATCCAGCCTGAACCTCCCCTGGTGCAACTTGAGGCCATTTCCTCTTGTCCTGTCACTCGTCACTTGGGAGAAGAGACCAACACCCACCTCTCTGCAACCCCCTTTCAGGTAATTGTAGAGAGCGATGAGGTCTCCCCTCAGCCTCCTCTTCTCCAGACTGAACAACCCCAGTTCCCTCAGCCGCTCCTCATAAGACTTGTGCTCCAGACCCCTCACCAGCTTCGTTGCCCTTCTCTGGACACGCTCCAGCACCTCAATGTCCTTCTTGTAGTGAGGGGCCCAAAACTGAACACAGGATTCGAGGTGCGGCCTCACCAGCGCCGAGTACAGAGGCACGATCACCTCCCTGCTCCTGCTGGCCACACTATTTCTGATACAGGCCAGGATGCTATCGGCCTTCTTGGCCACCTGGGCACACTGCTGGCTCATATTCAGGCGGCTGTCAATCAACACCCCCAGGTCCTTTTCTGCCATATAGTAGCTTCTGTAGTTTTAATCATATCTGGAAGTCAAAGGAAGACCTTTCATCCATCACTATTAACATTTCAAATAGTCCTGTGAATTTGAAACAGAAGTCTGGGTGAAAAACAAGCAAATAGGCTCTTTTTTTTAGCTTACTTGGGAGGTGCACATGCTTTTTTAACCCCATTTGAGGTATATGGATCTTTAGCTGTTTAATTCTCACTATAGTCAGTTGGAATAATTCAGATGTCTTGTGATGCACACCTTTCATTACTTCAGAATTAAAATATGACGTATTTTCTGAAGGGACCTGAGGGCATGTGGGGTTCACCAAGAATATATTTAGATGAGTGATGTTCTTTCGAGCACCTTCGGTAGTCAGCAATGGAGCTAGAAATGGCTGAGTAAAACTCTGAAGCCCCTGTCTCTACTGTAGTGGGGAAAAAATCCTTTAAGCAGAGGTTAAACTTTGTACATAACCCCAAAGGTGTTTATGATCATGTATTCTTGTCAATCTATAAATGCTAGATTAAAAGAATATTAGGAACTGTAATTAGAAAACATAAAAAACTAAGGTTTTCCACAATCTCATAGAGGTGTTATTAAAATAAATTAAACCATGGTTTGGTAGCACTCAGTTTAGGTATTAATGAATATGTTTGGGAAACAACATTATGAAGAATTTAATCTTTATGCAGGATACGGTTTTGTGATAAGACAATTGTCCACAGGTTGCACAGCAGAGCTAAAACAGAGTAAAACCCAGTATTTTTTAAAATGAATATTGCCCATTCTGTAGAGTGAATGAGAAAATTACCATGAATCTACAACTAGCGCAAAAATAGTACAAGTTTATATATCATAATGCATATATAGAGAGAGACAAATTAAAGTTACATAGTAATATTAATTATGTAATTTCTTGTCTTTTTTAATATATCTCTAGAAATCCTTCATTGGCTTTAAAACAATTTTATGCATGCAGTTTAGTTTATCTCTTTTTATAGCTGTAAAAAACAAAGTTATTTAGATGGTATTTTAGAAATAAATATATAGATAGTATTTTAGAAATAATTGTAGATTATAAATAACTGATTAGAAATAAAAGTTATTATTATAGAAAATTAACTATAGTTAGATTATATTATAATCCATTTATAAATATTAATTAAATTTAATTTTTTTATATATATCCAATCAGAGAATAAATACCTTCAATTTAAGACAATTGCTTGATTACTTCTCTGAAGTTTAAGGAATTTTTACTTTTCAGTTGAACAATAAGAACAAAGCTAACCTGGATTTTTTGTAGAGTCATTTGGGAATTAAATAGGAAAAAATTGTATCCAGGCAACAACACTTCTTAGGTCCACTTGCTCAATGCAAAACCATATGCTGAGCGAGAAAGAACATCTTATATAAACTACTTGTTTTATACGTTCTTCATGTATTTGCATTTCTGGTAGATGGGAGAGTTCCTCCTCATTAATACACAGCTAACAGTTAACAAGTTAGTTAACTGGTTAGTTAACAGTTAGTTAACTTGTGCCTGTATCCTTAGAGGCATACACATCAAGCTGCACTGACAGCAGTAAAGTGCGATGGATTGACAAGCAATGGCCTCTGTACTTGGGTGCAAATACTAGGCACTGGCTTTATGGCAGGAGGACCTTAGTGTAAAAACCATCCTTCCTTTTTTAAGGATCTGGTGGCAACTGCTTCTGGAGGGAAACCAGTGCAAGAACCTGCTGTTCTTGCTCTGTTGGGGTAGCAAAGACCTGGGGACTCCTTTCCCTGAGCCTGCATGTGGTGACCCTGTCTGCTGGGAGAGAGGATGGCAGGGCATTTGCCCTCGTTCCCCAGAAACAGGCTTGGAGGGCAGGGGACAGGGTGGTAATGCACCATGGATCATGATAATTAATGAAGTTGTGTGTGCTGAGCGAAAACACCTGGGAAATTCCAGGTGGGGAGGAAGAATTTGGGGAAGAGCAAGGTTCACTGGGGCATTTCAGATTATCTGGTCTGGAGACAGACTGGGCATGGCAGCCTTTCCCCAAGAAAAGTAAGGGACAGCCTGTCACTTACAATGCTGCTGCCCGAGAGCTGCTAGCACCAGCTTCTCTTTCAGCCAGGTCAAACTGGACTCTGTCAGAAAGACCCATAGAGGTAACAATCCTGCTTGTGATCTAGCATCTTCAGTTAGGCTTTCCTTTTCCTTTTTGTTCATTTGCACAAAGTAAGACGAGAAAAATCTGGCCCTGGGAGAGCTCCTTGTGATCAGCACAGAACATCCTGATACAGTGCACAGACCAGTTAGGTGCTGCATGCTTGTATCTCGCATGACAGTGTGAGCAAGCCGACTGGTAAGATGATTGTAGTGGTACAGTTCATATATCAGTTATGTAAACCCCCTTATTTCTTTACTGAACTTGGACATAATTATGTTTTCGTGTGTGTTTGAATTCACACCTGCATGACAGGTCAGTAACTTCTGGACTTGAAGACAATCTTCGCTAAGCTGGCCTAGCATATAGTATGTGAGCATGTGAAAGGTGAGGACGGACTGCATTATGTTTACTTTAGAGGGTGATGTACATCTCTGATTTTGCTTTTGAACTGTGGCAGATGTGACTACTATGTTTCTTTCTCTTTGGTATTGGTACATAGCTGCAGGTCCGTGACACTCCACGTCTAAATCTATCCGTGATAGAGCTGTCACTTCAATACTATGTTTTGTCAGGACTACCAGCTTCTGGTGTGGCTTTTCTGAATCACTTCTGAAAAAGTTCTAGTATTAAATTTTTTCATTTCCAAGACTGTCCCCTGGACTTTAAAGTCTCCTTTTTTTAACTATAAACCCAGCTGTACCAGCATAAAAAACCTCTGTCTCATATACTAAGAAAAACATGCACCTGAAGGGCAAAAATGGGAAGGGGATAACTACAGGAGTATATTGAGATCCTATGCTTTGTGGTGCTAAATATTTCATTGTTCCTTGAAAGGAATAGCCTGGTCTTTTCAGCTGATTTATTGAAATAAAATGCACTGACTTTTTCTAAGTATTTCAGATGGCTCAGGAAGGCCATTAAACAGCCTATTACCAGTGCTAGGGTACAACAGTGGAAAAAAAACCTCCTAATAACTAAGTTTTGTTTTCTGACAGGAAGTCAGTATACTTCTCTGCTATTGATTCTAACACGATAATGCAAAATATTCTGTAGTCGTTAAAAGAGACGGGAATTTCCATTTTTTCATGCTTTATAGCTGCTTGGGAACACCTTATTTTGTAACTTTAGAACACTTTACCTTTGTTTTAACTCATCTGAAATCTCTTTTTCAACTTCTACCTCATTGAATGCTTATGACAAAGCCACACAGTGAATTTAAAACACAGATGATTTATTAATGATCAGGTAAGGACCTCTATTTAAAAGTTGCTAAACTTTTTTCATGGCAAAAGTGATAATGTTGAAGTTGCATGTCTTTGTAGAGATATGCAGTGTGCTGCACATAGCAATCCTATGTAAATCACGTTATCTGTTCTGAAACATTCAGGCAAAATTGCGTGTGAAAATTATTTCTTTTTAATTGCAATTTACCTAAAAATCAGTGGAAAATTGTTCATAAAGTAACGCTAGCCAAAACTGAAAATTGACTTCTGGTTGCCCCTGCCTGCTTTCTCACAGTTCTGAAGGTATGCAGCATCCATCCTTGGACAGTATTTGCTTCACAGACTCCCAGTGCCCACCTACCCTCTCTACTTTGTAACTCCATGTGCAGCGCTGGACTGCTTTGCATAGGAGATACATCATAGTTGCAGGCCTGGGGTATTAATTCTCAACCTTGTTGGGCCAGGTTCTGCTTTTACAATGTACAGAGCTCTAGAGCAAAAGCTGTCATGGCTTACTAGGTTCTATATGTTTCTTCAGATAAACTATTTTCTTGTGACATGTATGACTCCTATGAACCATGAAAAGTTCTAAGGAAGATCTGGGACCTCCATCACACAAGGCAACAATTCAGTCTAAAAGCTAATTCAAAACTTCAGCGGAAGAGAGAACAGAGCTCACCTGCTGCTCCTGGTGAGGAACTATGAGCTGTATTCTGTATAACTGGAGATTATGGAGGTCACTCTGAGCCTTGCAAATAATGAATTGCAGTAGTGAAGCTGAGAAATAGCAGACTGTTAAATCACTGTCTCAGGACTTTCCTGCCAAATAGGCACCTCAGCTTGAAAGCACTCCACAATTGATTAAAGTGTTTTGCTCAGTGCTATGCTAGAGAGGCTATGAAAAAGTAGATACTTCTTCTAGAAAACAAAGCAGAATTTTAAGCTTCTGCAGGACTGAGAATCCAGTGTCACCATTATCAAAGTCAGAAAGTTTTTGTAAGGTGAGAACAAGGACTGATAGTTTCCTGAAGCAAAATTCTGTTTGGTATAAAGAAACAAGGGTTTAAGACTAACAGTCTACACTATAAAGAAACAAAAAAAGTCTTGTCTGTCTTGGCTTTTATGTCATCAGCTGTCACAGAATGTCTCTGTAAGCAGAGAACTTTCTGCATAGAATGTGATCATAAAAGTTATTTCTCTTTTGCAGATAGTGGTAGGAACAAATTTGAGTTGTGTTTTTGATTTTCTGCTTTAAGAAAGCACAATGGTTCTAATGCTTACACTGCTGCAAAAGCAATGTGAAAGAATACAAACTATGTACAGGAAAAAGAATGGAAAATTGGTCATGTAAGTTGAACTGATGCTTATATGTTTGAAGAAACTGCTTCAGGAAAGCTGTGTTAAAAGGGTGATTTTGGATTCCATGAAGCAACGGGTAGACATATAACAAACCAATTTATGTAGCCTAGGATAACATAAGATCTGTAAATATGTTTTTACATTAATTATTAAGGTCATTAAGTGACCTGTGTGAAGGTGGTTAAATAACTCAGCACTGGTAATGAGGTTAATGGAGTTTGATCTTTAAGTCACCAGCTTGTATCAAGATGAATTGTGTAGATGGAGCTAAAAGTAATGATGCTCTTGATATGCTGCAAAGCATTCTGCTATCCTGCTTATCCTTACCTAGAGAAATGGTAAAACAAAACTGACGACATATAGGGAATTAATTAGTCTTTTAACTTCCAGGGGTGTTGCTGTGAACACAGAGTGAGATAGCAGCTTATAAACAAGCTTTTACTGTAACCAGTCTGGATGCATCTAGGCTGTTGCACAGATTTGTCCCCCTGAAAAAGCAGTCTCTGCGACAGTTTATCTGAGTCTTTGATTAAAAAAGAACAAAGTGTTATTTCTAATGGATCTGTTTGATAGCATCCTTGGGATTGTGTGTTCTGGTGTGTCAAAAATGTTAGAATTCAGTGCAGGGTTTTGCCTGTGCTGTGTTAGAAATGGAATCTGGTAGTGTAGTATAATTTCCTGGCCCATTTGCTATTTGTGACGTGGATTTGCTTGTGTGATATGTTAGTGTACAATTATATCAATACCCTGATTCAACACCTACAGAAAGAAAGCACTGTTTTTCAAGTTATGTTAAGTTCTTTGTGGGCCAGTTTCATAAACTGAAATTGCTTGCTAATGAACTTGGCTTCTTGTGGGTTTTTTTTCAGCAATAGTTTATAGATTCAAAGTTTCTTTGATATTCAAATGGATTGGTATGGGCAGGAAGCATATTCTAATGTTTTGTTTACAATGCAGAATTGAGAATGTATAGTTCTCTTTTGCATTTTCCACATAGACCTTCTGGTGTTTCTACCTGTTTATGGAATTGACCCTGGCTGAATTAATTGGTATGTGAGCCAGCATTTGCTAGATTTTCTCAGGAAAGTGTAAAGAACTGTACTAGTTGCTGTTTTTTCAGCAGTCTGATTACATAGGACAATTAGTTTCACATTCTTTTTATTCCATTACGATATACTATTTTAACTTTTGGAGAAGAATCCTGCACTGTTCATTCATCTGTAAAGGTTTTTAGGGTCTTGTTCATGGGGATAGCAAATTTGGGGATGAAAAATCCCTGTTTAGTATTTTCAGTTATATAGGAAGTCTTCTTGCAACTAGACAATTAATTTCCATTAAAGCTAATATACAGGTTGGATTTATTTTCCTAAATTATATTTAGTTACCTAAATACCCAAACAAGATTTGACCTTAATATCTGTAAAAATTCATAGAGTTCAATACCCATGAAACTGAAGCTATTCAGCTTTGAGTAATGAGATGCCATTAGATACTTGCTAAATAGTAAAGAATTGATACAGAATACTAAGATGAGAAAACTGTGAGTTGTGACCTTCTGGTGGCATTAGTAGATATGCTGTGTGATACTCCTCTTCCAGGAAGTGTGTGAAACAAAACCAATTATAAGGTGTTGCTAAGACCATTGCCAAGTGCTTAGCTGAAGGTGAGACTGCAGATGTTGACATGCTGTCCCAGTTCAAGGTCTTGCAAAAATTCCATTTTCTTTCTGTTGCCAGGAAGATCTCTGTCACCATAAAAATAAACACAGCAAACATTTTAGATAGTGGAGAAGAGCTAAATGGATGGTATAAAAAAATCAGTTTGTACTATTTCAGATTCCAAGTGTTACTGTAAATTTCATTTAATATTCAAAGGAAAAATGTCCTACCTAATGGTTTATTTGCATTTACTTCCTGTGCAACTACAGGAAGTACTTTGGTAATTTCTCTTCGCAAAAATCCTAACATTAGTACTGCAGAAAGACAGTGTTACAATCATGCATATCTTTTCTTGCTGTTACAGAGCCATCCAGTGCACAGAGGGATTAATTTGAAACAGAAACAAATGTTGAATCCGTTCAGGATACTGAATATTTACTTGGGATGTAATCCTTGTCAAGTAACTTAGATACTGCTCGGATAAAAAAAAATGTTTTGGGTCTGTGTGAGACTGAGGAAAAATAATAACTTAAAACTTGTTTTAGGTGGTTATGAAAGAGAGGGAAAGAGTTCAGTTAAGGGCATGACAAAGCATTTTAAGACAGTATTTTCTCCTTTTAGGTCCAAGCTAAAAAATAAATGATTGCTACTTCTCCAACAAATACTCTGTTGTATGTGACTATTCTAATAGCACAAATACATCCTGATCCCTGTCTAGAGCCCTAGGGATTTTTTGTAATAAAAATCCTTATTCTTGGGTCTGTGGCAACACATCCCTTTCTGTTAGTTTCTACTTAATAGAAATATTTTATTCCATCTGGTGCCTATCTGGAAGCCTTAACTCAGTCACAAAATGAAAACTGGAGTGTGGAGCATGTGAAGGATTCAGCTCTGCAGAAGACCCTCCCATAGCTTTGAGAGTGCTGTGTCAGCATTATTCATCACAAAGATCCTCCTGAAAGTAGGAGCAACACACCTTCCTGTTGGCAGGTGTGACTGGGTTGTGTGCTTGGTGCTGCAAGTTGCAAGGCAGGCTGCTTAGAGCTAGTGCTGTCTTTCAGCTAGCCAAATTCAAACCAATCCTTTCTCTCTACCTGAGGCATTTTGATGCCTGTTGCAGAGGCGGATTCAGCTCTGTATTGAACCATAAGTGGAGTATAGACCTTCAGTTTATAAAGAGAGGTAAAATTCACCCCAAGAAGAAATTGGTCCAGTCTCTTTCAAATAAAAGTAATAGAAATTTTCCCTGCTGTCTAGCTTAGCTGAAATGTAGACCACAGAATAAGGATAATTGTGCATATTTTCTTAATGTGGCAGAGATTTTGCTCGTATTGCCTCCTTACCTGAAAACCACCTGTTAGCTGTCATTTTCCATGCTCTCCAGGACCCTCCTCCCTCATGTTCAAACAACCTGGGCTGGTATTTTTTATGCTGGTGAACTTGAGCTGCACAGCTTCATGCCTACATTGCTGTTTCAGGTATCCTTTTCCACTTCAGATTTGTGTAGTTGAAAAGTTGTTTTATTCTTGCTTTTATCAATTTCTTTTCAGTTTTCTGTTTCTGCACTGTTTAATTTTCATCATTCATTAGTTTGGTACTAGTTGCTTTTCTTTATCTTTTTTTTCTGCAGCTTTGAATATTGTTTTTATTGCCTTTACAATTCTGTTCTGTGTGGTTTTCACTTGTGCTTTTCAGTAGATATCTCTTTCATGTCAGAAGTCAGAAAAAATAAAATTTTAACCTATATTTCTTGGAAACAGTATTATTGGCAACTTTACTGAAAGTTTGAGATTTGTAAAATGACATTATAGGTCTGAGAAATATGATAGAACTGTCCTTGAACCTACTTTGAGACATTGCTTAGGGAGCTGATGAAGACAATACTTAACCTGAGTTTTTTAGAATCTGAAGAGAGAGAGGATGTTATAGTGAACTTCTTTGAAATGCATGTTTTCTCCAGAAGCAGGGCTAAAGTGCAGTCATTATCCATAGTGGAGAAAAAAAAGGAGAAAGGGAGGAAAAAGCAAGTAATCCTACACAAAGGAGTATGTTCTTTGTTCCATTCTGTATCTAAGAGTCTGACCTGTCCCACTTCCTGATCCTCTGTAGCCTCCTGGCTGGTTTGTACCTCTTGCACCTTCAAGATGAATTCCTGCTTTTCTCTTCCTTTTTTTTCTCTCTCTCCCTCCATTTTTTTCTTTTATTTATTTTTTTTTTTTAAAGGGCTTCCATGTAGGAAAAGCGGAGCAATGTCTGGCAGGTCAGCTATTAATAACAGTGACCTGAAAATCTCTAAGCCTTTGGGCTTTCAGATCACAACACCTCTGCTACTTGAAGGGCACTGAGAGTGTTAATGAGCCCATGTGAAGTCTTTGCAATGTCGCGTGGCTGTTAGGACTAGATCATGACCAGCAGCAGTCTCTCCATCTAAGCTAATGCACTTAAGCCATTCTGGGACCTTTCCTAGACAAAGGTTATTAAGCATGGATAATGATTTCATTATATGAGCAGGTGGTCTCTAGAAGTAAGCTTGAAACTAAACACATTTGCCTTTGCAGGGTTAAACAGGATGTGAAATTAAGCACTGAAATGAAAGTGTAGTGTACACACATCAACTCTGCAAAAGGTGAACCCAGGAAGAATTATTTCATGCACAAAGCCTGCAGATGCTCTTTAGTTGTCTATTACGGAATGACATTTAAGCATCTACTGCTGTTTTTAATTTGTGTTTTATAGCTGCTATTTGAAAAGTCTTCATATAGCCTTTGCAAAGTTATAAAAAACTGTTCAGTTGAGTAGTGATAAATGTTAGCAGCAAGATGAACTTGCAATAAATCAGTGGCGTGTCCAAGAAGAAAAAAACCCACCACCATCTGTAACAAGGAGAGAGATGTGTCCTGGTTCTGAAACACAGCTCAAAGATAGCATTCACTGAGTCATAGCTCTACCACAGTTCATATAGCTGATGTAGGTGAAACTAACCTGTGTACAGAGATACATCTTACATTTTTTCAAATGAAGGATTAACTTGGCTAGGGAACAAATACAGCACCTTGCAAATTGAAGCTGGAGCATGGTTCATCCTGAACATTCTTTAGATAAACATAGCAACTTTAAATATGTCTCTAATAGCTGTGGCAGACAATAGCATAGTATGTTTTGTGTCTTTAAAATGATCAATATAGAGTTTCACATAATGGTGGTATTCTCCAAGAAAATAAGATCTTCTGTATCATCATCTTGAATATCAAAAAACAGCTATGAGCTATCCTTTTTGTCAATAGTAGCTTGCTAAACGGACAACAGCAATTACAGGCTGTACACCCTTATTATGTGATTTAAAGTTTAATCAACATAGAGTTATTTTAAGGAACTGTCTGTAACACAGTTTCCTGGTAATAGTGCCCCTGTAAAGAACAGATTAAAGCAGCTAATCCCAATGTATAAAGAAGGGAAAACTTTCTACTGGAAACCTTGGGGTTTTTTGTGTTTTTTTTAAATCAGTAAGAATATATATTGTGAATATACATTGAATATATTTTTCATCTCATAGTGTAAATAGGGATCCTGAAAAAGGGAAGAAATGCCCTATAAATACGTGTTTTACAAAGGAGAGTAGTATTATTCCCCTTTCTCTGAGAAACTAATATACCAACAGGTGAAATAATGTGCCCAAAGCAATGCAGCACTGGTGACTGGCTGAGACTTCAGACAGGTATTCAAATTTTTCACTGTCACTTCACAGTAGCTTGAATTTCCTCTATGTGCATGTTATATATGTAAAGCAAACAACTATAGTGACATAATATTGTTAACTAAGGTTGCTGGTTATAATATACGTTTGTTGCCTCATATGCATGTAAAAGTTTCAGACATAACATTTAGTATGTATTAGTGTGAGTATTAATATGTATGAATATGTGAGTCAGTCTCACCTCTGTGCCCAGCAAGATCATGGAGCAGATCCTCCTGGAAACTACGCTAAGGCACATGGAAAACAAGGAAGTGATTGGTGACAGCCAACATGGCTTCACTAAGGGCAAATCGTGCCTGACAAATTTGGTAGCCTCCTACAACAGGGTTCAGCATTGGTGGATATGGGAAGAGCAACTGACATCATCTATCTGGACTTGTGCAAAGCATTTGACACTGTTCCACACAACATCCTTGTCTCTAAATTGGAGAGACATGGATTTGACGGATGGACCACTCAGTGAATAAGGAATTGGCTGGATGGTCGCACTGAAAGAGTTGCGGTCAGCAGCTCAATGTCCAGGTGGTGACCAGTGACGAGTGGTGTTCCTCAGGGATCGGTATTGGGACCGGCGCTGTTTAACGTCTTTGTCGGTGACATGGACAGTGGGATTGAGTGCACCCTCAGCAAGTTTGCTGACAACACCAACCTGTGTGGTGCAGTCGACATGCTGGAGGGGAGGGATGCCATCCAGACGGACCTTGACAGGCTTGAGAGGTGGGCCCATGTGAACCTCATGAAGTTCAACAAGGCCAAGTGCAAGGTCCTGCACCTGGGTTGGGGCAATCCCAAGCATGGATACAGGCTGGGTGGAGAATGGATTGAGAGTAGCCTTGAGGAGGACTTGGGGCTGTTGATTGATGAGAAGCTCAACATGAGCCAGCAGTGTGCACTTGCAGCCCAGAAAGCCAACCACGTCCTGGGCTGCATCAAAAGAAGCATGACCAGCAGGTCAAGGGAGGTGATTCTCCTCGTCTGCTCTGCTCTCGTGAGACCCCAGCTGGAGTACTGCATTCAGCTCTGGGGCCCCCAACATAAGAAGCACGTGGACCTGTTGGAACGAGTCCAGAGGAGGACCACAAAGATGATCAGAGGGCTGGAGCACCTCTCCTATGAGGACAGGCTGAGAGAGTTGGGGTTGTTTAGCTTAAAAAAGAGAAGGCTCTGGGGAGACCTTGTAGCAGCCTTCCAGTACCTGAAGGGGGTCTACGAGAAAGCTGGAGAGGGACTATTTACAAGGGCATGTAGTAATAGGACAAGGGGTAATGGCTTTAAACTGAAGGAGGGTAGATTTAAATCGGACATAAGGAAGAAATTCTTTGCCATGAGGGTGGTGAGGCACAGGAACAGGTTGCCCAGAGAAGTTGTGGATGCCGAAGCCCCGCAAGTGTTCAAGGCCAGGTTGGATGGGGCTTTGAGCAACCTGGTCTAGTGGAAGGTGTCCCTGCCCACGGCAGGAGGGTTGGAACTAGATGATCTTTAAGGTCCCTTCCAACCCAAACCATTCCATGATTCTGTGATTTTATGAATATATATGTCTGCATGCTAATTTATTCTTCCTTTTCTGTGGAAGTTCTCTATTGAATTATGATTTGGTAAAAAGTATTCCCTCATGTGTCTTTGCAACTGTATATTTGATGCAAATCATGTATAAATATGATCAAACGGCACAGCCAAACAATCTGAGGCTTTCAGTGCATCTTTTCCTTTTGTCTCATCAGAATAGCAAATTGCGTATTTTATGTGCAGGAGCTTCAGTGTTTGTGATTTCTGCTTCTTTAGTGTTACTCCTGCTGCACATAGATTGTTCACCAGAGGTGTAGTTAGTAAAATATTTCAATATCACTGGCAGATAGTTCATCTTTTTTACAGATATTTAAGGGAGAGCGAGCTCTGAGAGGGTGGGAGAGAAGCATCTGCAGTAGAGAAAAGCTGGGATTTGAAGAAGGGAAATGCAAGCATGTGTAATGGCTGAGAAGAGCACTGGGTAACCTGCGGACAGTAAAAAAGCTGCAGGGGAAGCTCGGGGAAGAATAGAGCTCAACCATCATTTGACCTTGGACTATTATTTTATGGTAGGCTAGTGGTACGGTATGGCCAGATAAAGGAGCTGCCTATAGCTGAAAATTTTTAGGCCTGAATGGGGCTGAATGTCAAATACTGTTATAGTACCTGCTATCTGGCATCTTACAGAGACACCTTTTAAAAATACCCTATGTCTCCTAGTTGGAGTAAAAAGAGGTCAGCAGCAATTACTTCAACAGTGGGAAAGTTTGTGCACAAAAACCATGTCAGGATCCATCTTGTATCAGGGCTGGGACTATTCCAAGGTGCTTCGAAAGTTATCCACAGAGATTGAGCCTTTTGTTCTTTCTTTCTCCTTGCATCCTGTCATTTTTGTTCATGGCATTGTATAATGTCTCTCTTGTGACTTGTGGCTTATCTGACATCTTCCTAAACAAAACTAAAACAGTTGCAGCTGATCTGATAATAAATTGGACAAGCTAGTAATCAATGTTACTTGTGTGGGAAATAAGACCAAGATTGTTTGTATGAGACTGAGTTACAGTACCTTAGAGAATACCCCTCAAATCCAAACACTGGGGAGAAAGCCATGTCAGGATGGATACACGGCTGACAGCATACCTAGGACTTCTCTGCTCATTAGCTGCTATTGAGAGTGCTTGCAGAAAACCAGACCCAAGTTGTGGTGTGGATATGAGTTTTAAACCTTTCTACTGCTATATTGGTAGTATATTTCTTTTCTGAAAGAGAAATTTTTATGAAGCCTAGAATTGTACAATTGTAATAAAAAAGTGAAACAAATTTTGAATGAAGACACATTTTACGTCTGAGTTGTTGCAGTAAACCTGTATCTATGCTGATTTCCGTGCAGTAATGGTTATTAAAGACATTATACAAATCTCTATATGATCTATATGAATACTGTTTCCTCTCTGTGCAATCCTAATTTAGGTCTAACACAGGAGTGAGGGTTTTTTTGTACGTGAAATTGGTGACAGGTAGATTTTAAAAATAAAGCATATGTCCACTGCTTTGCTTGAATGTTTGCATGACATAGTTACCTTTCTTGGCATGAATTCACCATTTCTTCAAATAATTAGTGCTCTTTTAAGAAAAACAAGAACAAAGTTTACTTTTCACTGATTTGAGGGACCTGTCTTACCTCCCAGTGTTTTCAACAGGCATCACTGTTGGAGAGTAGAACTTTTAAAAAGGTGGTTGTTTTTTTTTTTTCTTTGAATGTGCATAATTTTGGATCCTAGCACTTTCTTTTCAATTTTTTTTGGTGCACACTCACAGTTTATAAATCAGTACAGAATAATTTACCGTGCTTCTGAAACTTTATATGGTGGTTGGTGATTATCAGCCCTGAAGCCAGCAGATTTCTTTTTCTGCACGTATTTTGAGATAACGCCTCTGTAGCTCTGCATTGCAGTTCTGGCCTAGTGATGCCCTGCTGTCTTAAAAGCTTGTCTTCTCTAAATATTTACTTTGATCCAAGCTAATTTAGGAAACCTGTGCCCCAGCATTGCTACTGAAGTTGGCCTAATGCGGAAGTCAGCTTAACGAGCCTGAAGACAAGAACTTAGATCTGGTTTTGCATGCATTACGTGCATGAAACAGCTGCTCACCTCTCAGGAAATACAATATATTATACCTTAATATATATATATAAAATAATAATATATTAATATATATAAAATATATAATATATATAAAATATATATACTATATATAATATATGATATATATTAATATATATATACACCTTAATCACTGAAAACTGCCAGTTGCATTGTAGCAGAAAGCAATTAAAGTTAGTTTAGCAATGACCCACACAATGAAACTATTATCCTTCATCTCTTTAACAATAATTTTAATAGAAAAATGGTAGTAAATGTGTGCAGTCTAAGGACGTATTTATGTATTTGCACATTTTTATTTTACATGCAGCTATAAACCGAAGGAAAGACCTGAGCAACTGCTACAACAATAAGTAATAATTCTATCTCATATTGTATAAAACGTTATATGATTTGGTACGGTGCATTTCTGTGCATAGTGTTCAACTGGACAGAGCCTGAAGCTTAAATACAAATTTGTGTATGTTTTCTGCAACAATCAGCATGCTTTTAATCAACAGAGCATCCATCTGTGTTGATGTGTTTTACCACAGATTACCACAAACTGCTGTTGCCTTCACAGTTTACAAGGCAATTGCATTGGTCAAAATTTTGTTTCCATAGGGGAAAGGCTTGATCTGTTCCCTTAATGGTGATTGATTTGGGAACGCAGATACATTGCTTATGATTTTCAAATGCAAATTTCACTTAAAAGTTTCTAACTTAAGTTTTAGTGTATTTACATATTCTGCAAGACGATGTGGGCATTTGCTTTTTTTTGTGCTGAGAAAATCAGCTATCTAGCCACTGCATTTTCTAAGCAAATAAACTGTTCTTGTAGTAATTTTCCACTGATGATCACTTTAAATTCAGGTCTTTCCAATTTGCTTTCTCTGCCAAAAGATTCTTAAACTTCCCTGAGCTTTCTTCTGATGCCGATGCATCCTATTCTTGTTTTAGGCAGAGATGATATAATACATCCAAACTGGTAGGATATACAAAATCGGTACTTCACCATATCTGCTTTATATATACTGATGTTTCCACTGTTTTGTTAGTCAAACAGTTCCTAGATTGCAGAAATTTCAGTTGTCCTAAGAACAGGGTTGTAGTCTGTATACACAACTAGAGGCAGAGAGAAAGGACATGAGATGATCATTATGGCTTGGACAGGTGCACTCTTCGCTGGGTAAAAAACTGGCTGGATGGCCAAGCCCAGAAAGTCGTGGTGAATGGAGTGAAATCCAGTTGGTGGCCAGACACAAGCAGAGTCCCCCAGGGCTCAGTTTTGGGGCCGGTCTTGTTTAATATCTTTATCAATGATCTCGATGAGGGGATTGAGTGCTGCCTCAGCAAGTTTGCAGACAACACCAGGTTGGGCGGGAGTGTTGATGTGCTCAAGGGTTGGAAGGCTCTGCAGAGGGATCTGGACAGGCTGGATCGATGGGCCCAGGCCAGTTGTATGAGGTTCAACAAGGCTGTGTCAGGTCCTGCACTTGGCTCACAACAACCCCATGCAACGCTACAGGCCTGGGGAAGAGTGGCTGGAAAGCTGCCCTGCAGAAAAGGACCTGGGGTGTTGGCCAGCAGTGTGCCCAGGTGGCCAAGAAGGCCAACAGCATCCTGGCCTGTATCAGAAACAGTGTGGCCAGCAGGAGTAGGGAGGTGATCATGCCTCTGTACTCGGCGCTGGTGAGGCCGCACCTCGAATACTGTGTTCAGTTTTGGGCCCCTCACTACAAGAAGGACATTGAGGTGCTGGAGTGTGTCCAGAGAAGGGCGACGAAGCTGGAGAGGGGTCTGGGGCACAAGTCTTATGAGGAGCGGCTGAGGGAGCTGGGGTTGTTTTGTCTGGACAAAGGGAGGCTGAGGGGAGACCTTATCACTCTCCACAGCTGTCTGAAAAGAGGCTGTATCAAGGTGGGTGTTGGTCTCTTCTCCCAAGTAACAAGTGATAGGACGAGAGAAAATGAATGGCCTGAAGCTGTGCCAGGGGAGGTTTAGATACGATATTAGGAAACATTTCTTCACTGAAAGGTTTGTCAAGCATTGGAACAGGCTGCCTGGCGTAGTGGTTGAGTCACCGTCCCTGGAGGTATGGAAGACTCTGGAAGTCCTCCTGTGGAAAAGGCTTCCCCTTATTTCCAGCCTGAGCCTGTCCTGTTTCAGCTTGTAGTGCTGTGCTCATGGGGCCATGCCATGCTTATACCACCCTGGGTGCTGCTGACCCCTGTTGCGGCCCAGGCACACGTCTGGCCCTGGCTCAGCTCACTACCCACCAGCACCCAGGGCTGTCCCTTACACGTGCTTCCCCAGGCAGCAAGATCCCTGATAAAGATGGTGAACAGTTGATGAGATTCCAGGGCAGACCCTTGGGGAACTCCAGTTGTTACTAGCCTATAGGTAGAGTATGAACCATTAGCCATGACCCTGTGAGACTGGTGATCCAGCCATTTTTTCACTCATCTACTTGTTCGCACAGACTGTAGCATCTCAGCCTGGTTACTGGGATGCTCTCAAAAGCCTTGGTAAAATTAGAGTATGTGATATCTGCTGTTCTTTCTTCATGCCCAGATTTAGTCATTCTGCCACAGAAGGCAATCAGGTTGGTTTGCTTTTGATAAATCCATGCTGACTGTTTCCAGTCACCTTGTTCTCCTTCATGTGTTCATAAATGGCTACTGAGAGGGCTTGCTGTATGATTTTCTTAAGGACTAAAACGAGGCTGTGGTTCCCTGGATCTGCCTTCCTGTCCTGTCTGGAGATGGGTGCAATATTTGCACTTCTTTTGCACCAAGGGGTTCTCCTGCAGTCTCCATAACCTTTCCAAAATGATAGAGCGCACCCTTGCTAAGACACTGGCCAGCTTGCTCAACAGCCGTGGATGCACCCCATCTGGTCACATGGATTCACAGTAATCACATTTTCTCAAGAGAGTAATGACTTACTCCTCTTCCACTTCCAGTAGCTCCTCTCCTCTTTGAACCATGGCATAAAGAATTGAAGACATTACTGGTGAACACCAAGGCAACAAATACACCAAGTATATTGGCCTTATCTGCACCCTTTGCAATAATTCCTATCCCATTCAGCAAGGGGCCTCCATTTGTCTTGTTTATTCTTTTAATACAGGGATAGAAGCTCTTCCTGCACCTCTTGGAGTCCTTTGCGAGTTCTGCCTCCAGCTGAACTTTCAAGATTTCCAACATTGTCCCTGCATACGTTGGCAAGGTTCCTATATTCCTTCTTTGCAGCCTGTCATTGATGCCGTCTCCTGTGTACAGCATTGAATCTCAGCTGTGAGTGTGCTGCTTAGCCAAGCCCATCTCCTGACATGTTTGCCTGTTCTCCTGAGCATGGAATCCTTACTTCTGTTCAGAGGCGGCTTCCCTTCAAGGCCTGCCAGGCTTGCTGCACTCCTTTGCCTTCCTCTACCACCTCCTGTGGGACCACATCTACCATTTCCTGGAACAAGCTGAAAGGTCACTTTCTCCCCACCGCACTGTACTATGTTCTTGTTAAGCCAGCTTTCCCAGAGGTAGATGGGTATCTTTGACATGGGGCTACATTATGCAATTCAGACGTGCACATGTGCCTTAGTGGTGTCAGACAAGACATGTTTGAGACTAATCACAATTTTTCAGCTTTATCAACATCAGCAAGTTTTGTTGCCTCTGTTGGTCAGAGTATTTCCATGAGGTAATTAAGCATATAGAATAGAAGATAGAGCATGAGAGCGTGATGTCTAGCCACCAAGGTTTCACTTGCTGACTTAGTCCTTAAAAAATTTTACACATACCACCTGGCGTAAAACCCAGCAATCCTATGCACTGCATTAGTGCATTTGTCCAAAATCTCCAGAAAGCAGCAAAACCTGTCTGAAAACCCTTACCATTTTCTCCATTGGAAAGACTGACAGAAGCAATGGAAAATTATCGTTCTGCTGCAAATAATTGGTACTTATTTTATCCTTTGAAAAAGCTGATGATTTAAAAGTAAAACTTTTTATTAGGTGCAGCAGGCTACCATGAAGTAATTCAAACATCTCATTGCAGTGCAATCGAAATATGTAGTTTATAACTTGAGGTTACATACAAAAGAAAGGAAAATTTACTGTGTCTTAGCAGCAGCAAACTCTGTAATGAGTGCTGGAATGCCTTTGCCTGAGTAAGCACGGTTCATCATTTAACTTCTCCAGAGCTACAGATGAATGGATTTTTAATGGGTAATTAAATTAAGAAATGCTATATAATTAAGTTCACAGATCACGAAGAATTTTCCTTGATATTTTTGCTGTGCAAACAAGTTGTTTTTCTCTTTTGTATTTAGTTACTGTAGCTCTTTCTGGTACCTTTTTAAGTGGGAATCACCTGATGAAACCTCATGATGCTGTGATAAGGCAAAACAGGCCTAGTGTTTTTTGGATTACACATATGGAGGGATTCACACATTCTACATCTGTAACGTTACCTTCTACCCTTCTTACCTTACTTTATAACCTGCACATAATAACTTCTGACTCAGTTCTCAGCACTGACAGTATCATGATAGAAAAGGGGTTGGTGAACCAATTTGTCACCAATGTCCAGAGCAAGGTATCTTCCATAGGGTCTGTTAAAACATGACATACCTAGAAGCTCTGTAAGGTACAAATTCACCAAATGAGGAAGAGCATGATTTTCTTGCCCTGTGCAGCTTTTCAAGATTACAGAGAATTTCCTAACTTGCATGGCGCTGAAAACAGTTCTGAGGTAGTAGAGAATTTTTGTGGAAAAAGCTGAGAGTAGCCTATCTAAATATGTGCTGTTCTGTTCACGCAAATTTCTCCTGTGAACTGGATGATCTTAATCTCTCCTTTTGGACCTCCTCCACTTTGTGTGAGTTCCTTCTTCCCCCCTTCCCTTGCCTCCAAATGTTAATTCAGCCAAGCAAAACTTTTTACTGAATAGCTAAGGTTGTGAGATGTCAGAGACCCTCATTTTAGTCTCTTTTGTAAAAGAGACTCTCTGAATGAGCTTACAGAGTCACCTGTTATGTCCAGTTTTGAATAGAATTTCTATCCTGGCATGCGGAAAACATTTCTTACGTCAAAGTGAAACTGGTAGACTCCTGTAAAAAAAAGAGTCTTTTTATCCAATTGTCATTTTCATTATCTGTCAAACAGTTTGAGAAATTTCTAAACATCTGTGAATTTACTCTATAGTGTTACTATTTCTGGTTATCATTCACATGCCCTAAACTATAAAAATCCTTCTGCAGTTATTAAAGGCATTGAACTTGTGGGCTCCCAACTGTCTTTACAAAGGGCATCTGAATGATCAGAAGCTGCTAGGTAGAAGAGATTCCAGGGAAGAACAAGACGTCATCATGCTGTATCATTTGAGCTGTTTAAACAGAGCTGGGATCAGTCATCTCCTTGATTGTCTTACACGAGATGCCCAGTGCCATAATAGCTTCAGTTTTATTGCTTTTGTCTGTAGTCTGCAGGAGGCTATAAAGCTCATGTGTAATGAGGAATGTGAGAGGTTTAGATGTATCCCTGGGCAGTTTGATGCTGGAAAACTTTTGCTGCATTTTGCCTGTCAAAATGAAGGTATACATTTCCTCAGCGCTAGTGCCTGGGGAGTGTCAAGCCTATAGTCTTGATGGATTGAACTAGTGTGATGACGTATACTCTGCATAAAAATAGTCTTTACGCGGGCAGACTTACAGCTCAAATACGCAAGAGAGAGAAAAGTTGAGGAAAAAGTAGATTATAGTCTTCACACAAAGAACAGTGGCATAGAAACATTAGCAGCCTCATTTCAAGAAATGGCTAGCTCTGTCAGCTTGTATGGTTACTGTATCTGGTCCCAGTCTTGCAGTCTTTTAGAGGTAAAATTTCTCTGAATTTTAAATAGGAATTTTTCCTGTGTCAGGACAGCAGAATTGGAAATTTTAATTGTTTTGTGTTGTTTTATTTTTCCAGGTTCAAATTTTATAATTGCAAAATTTATTGTTGATAAGCTATTCAGGGCACAATGTCCTTATTTTAAACTGGTTTTTTTACTGATGTTTCCACAGTGTAAGAGAAGGAAACACTCATTTGCAATTCTAAACGTTCATTTTGCTCTGTTTGACAGAAACAACTTCATATGTTAAAGGAAGAGTGAACTGGAAAAAAACCAACTTCATAAAAGAATACTAAACAGCAAATAAGAATTAGAAACTTATCAGTTACTCCTAAAGATAAGTACAATGTTTGTTATAAGAGCAAATTACATGCTTTTTTGCATTAAGCACAATAATTCTTTCTTCAATTTCCTTGGTAATTTAAAGTAGCATTATCCCTTAGAGTGGCTGTGCTGTGGTAAGATAAGCTTGAGAATGAAATGGAAACTGTAGAGCAGCAAAAGCTTCTCATCACCCCACTTTCTGCTAAATAAAATAGGTCATCAGTTGTGAGAGTGGAGTGCAATGCCAGGTTATCTCAGCAGAGGAGTCCAGTTGTACTGATGCTGAAACCATAAAAATGCGAAGTCAGGGTGGCTTGTGGCGGAACTGACACATGAACAGATTCTAGTGTACTATGTGGTGATCAGAAATGAAAGGAAATGGTTGGGTGGCTACGAGGTCGCAAGAGCTTATAATGATTTCTCTGACAGCTCCACCACTAGACACTGCCTCTTGTTCGTGGTGAAGAGCAGAAGATGGTGCATACCTGGGGTAGCCTTTCTGCCCTTAGAAAGAAGACTTTAGCCTGTGCATTTTTGACATCTCTAAAAGGAGATGCTGTTGGCCTTGGTTTTCCTAATACCTCCCTCCCCTCCACCATGCTGTCCCCTTTCAGAAGCGTAGTGGCAGTACCAGTTGTCTTATTGAACATTTCTGTGGTGCTGGAAGGCAGTCTTCTCTCTTCTCCAGGCTCCTGTTTCCTCACCACTGCTAAGGCCACAGCTTGCTTTCCCATGTGGCTTTTTTGAAAGCTCTAACACAGACAGGATTCAATGGGTCACATACTGGTAATGGAGAACCTAAGGCTTAAAGAGTAAGAAGTGGATAATAACTCTTGAGAGCACCACTAGTACGTACTCATACAATTTTTTTTAATCTGCCCTGATTTGTCAGATTGTGTATACCAAGCTTATTTTTACAGTGTTGCTTGTGTGTGGTGTTCTTCTGGCTTTTGAAAAGTGCTGCTAAATCTCTATGTCAAGAATCTTCTCTTTTTGTAGCTCTTGTTTAGTGTTTGTTCATGCTTATGTTGGCATAGGGTGGCTGGCTTATGAAATTATTGGATCATAATGAGAAGACAGAACACGACTGATTTGTAGATCCCATCACAGCTCAAGCATACTTGAAGATACAAAAATGCTTTATTCTTCTGGATATTCTAATTTCACACAGTAGCTAAGGAACTGGGATGCAGAGAAAATATTATTCACAGATTCATGCATATTCACAACGTGGCTTATTTATTGTCCACCAGTTTACAAAACTTCAAAGTTAGTGACATACTCAGCATAAATGAAGTATAAAAAATGAAGTATTGCAAAAGCCAGTATGACTTGTCTGCCTCCATACTCCCTAGCTTCAGTTCTAGATACCTTTCAACCACTAAAATCCTTGGTTTTGCATTGCCTTTAACTAATGGCGAAAGAGAGAAATACTAGCAATTACATGTCTACATTTATATATGTATAGTAAATATACTTTTTTTTTTACACTATTTATAAAAACGCCAAACTTCACCTGTATTCATGTGTATTGCAATGCCTGTGTTAGCATGTGACTACATGATGAACAGCTATGCTGAAAATTTCACACCAAATTGTTGTTGGCAATATAGAAGCTCAAGACACAAGTAGTTCTTTATTCTTAAGAAACAGGAACAAATTTTCTTTTTTTGGATGCTGTAATGCCATTTTCCTGTAGAGCTAAGTATTAAGGATGATTCTTCTAGGAAACAGGTGGCATACTGTCATGGTCACAGAATCACAGAATCATTAAGGTTGGAAAAGACCTGTAAGATCATCAAGTCCAACCATCAACCCAACACCACCATGCCCACTAAACCATGTCCCACAATGCCACGTCCACATGTTCCTTGAACACCCCACCAACTCCCTGGGCAACCTGTTCCAATGCTTGACCACTCCCTCAGTAAAGAAATTTTTCCTAATATCCAGCCTAAACCTCCCCTGGTGCAACTTGAGGCCATTTCCTCTTGTCCTATCCTCTTGTGCTAGTGTTTGCTAGCATTGGATTTTGTGTAAATAGTTTCTAACCTTCCACATTTGCATTTAATTTAGAGAACCAAAATGCTTCAATTTGCATATTTAGAATGTTCATAATTAAAGTGTAGCTATATTTTCACTCATTCTTTCTTTCCCACCTTCCATGTGCAATGCCACTATGCTACTGATTTTTTAAATTCCACCAGCCATCTTCAAGTCTAAGTTGTCCTTACTATATCTTACCTAACAAAAGAGAAATGTTAAACTGGTTGAGTTCCGCCTTTGCTGACTCTATTGGGAGTCTAGGTATGGGTAGGTCACCTGGCTTTGCACAGGGAAAACTTCTGAGCAGGGTTGGAAGTAGCATTGTTCAAATTGGCAGCAGCGTACTGCCAGCATTTGAAGGCCTGCTGGAGCCAGGGTACTTCTAGCCATAACGGAAGTGTTTTTGCAAAAGACTCCCTAGAGTAGGCAATGCTTTTATGTATTCTTATTAATCAATTAAAATGGTGCTTAAAGCAAAGAGACTAATGGCTTTAACTGTGGACTACTTCACTATAGTTGTTAAATACTGATTGCATTATATTGTATCAAACAACACCTGATAGATACTAATGAAATGCAAAACCACTGCAAGGCTGACATTTCTTTAAAAGTTTCTCTTTTAAGATGTCTGACATTGCTGTTCCCTTTTGGGCTGGTATTTCTGAAATCTGGTTAGTACAATGTTATCAACTCCAGTTATTTTTTTGTTAACATAGGAGACTCAAGAACTCAGGGAAGAAGTATTTTAAGGACCAGTGACTTATGGGGAGAACCTTGATGTTGATAAGACTAACTTAAAAAATGAGGTTACTGATAAGCAGAATGCAGCATTTGTTACAGAATCATAGAATCATTTAGGTTGGGAAAGACCTGTAGGATCATCAAGTCCAACTGTAAACCTAACACTGCCAAGTCCACCACTAAACCATGTTCCTAAGCACACCATCTACATGTCTTTTAAATACCTCCAGGGATGGTGACTCAACCACTACGCCAGGCAGCCTGTTCCAATGCTTGATAAACCTTTCAGTGAAGAAATTTTTCCTAATATCGTATCTAAACCTCCCCTGGCACAGCTTCAGGCCATTCATTTTCTCTCGTCCTATCACTTGTTACTTGGGAGAAGAGACCAACACCCACCTTGATACAGCCTCTTTTCAGACAGCTGTGGAAAGCGGTAAGGTCTCCCCTCAGCCTCCCTTTGTCCAGACAAAACAACCCCAGCTCCCTCAGCCGCTCCTCATAAGACTTGTGCTCCAGACCCTTCACCAGCTTCGTCGCCCTTCTCTGGACACGCTCCAGCACCTCAATGTCCTTCTTGTAGTGAGGGGCCCAAAACTGAACACAGTTTCCGAGGTGCGGCCTCACCAGCGCCGAGTACAGGGGCACGATCACCTCCCTGCTCCTGCTGGCCACACTATTTCTCATACAGGCCAGGATGCCGTTGGCCTTCTTGGCCACCTGGGCACACTGCTGGCTCATCTTCAGCCGGCTGTCAATCAACACCCCCAGGTCCTTTTCTGCGGGGCAGCTTTCCAGCCACTCGTCCTCAGGCCTGTAGCGTTGCATGGGGTTGTTGTGACCCAAGTGTAGGACCCGGCACTTGGCCTTGTTGAACCTCGTACAATTGCCCTGGGCCCATCGATCCAGCCTGTCCAGATCCCTCTGCAGAGCCTTCCTACCCTCAAGCGGATCAACACTCCTGCCAAACCTGGTGTCATCTGCAAACTTACTGCAAACCTACTCAATCCCCATGTCCAGATCATTGATAAAGATATTAAACAGAACTGGCCCCAAAACTGAGCCCTGGAGAGCACACACTTGTGACCGGCCACCAACTGGATTTAACTCCATTCATCACAACTCTTTGGGCCCAGCCATCCAGCCAGTTTTTTACCAAGTGAAGAGTGCACCTGTCCAAGCGATGAGCAGTCAGTTTCTCCAGGAGAATGCTGTGGGAAACAGTGTTAAAGGCTTTACTGAAGTCCGGTAAAACATCCACAGCCTTTCCCTCATCCACTGAGCAGGTCAAATGTTTAAAACCCTATCACTTCTGCTGCTTTGCTTGATCCTGTATCAATAAATCGGTGGCAATTTTTCTGCTGATCTCAGTGGTAAAAGGTCAGTTCTGGAAGCTACAGCATGTTTGCTAAGAAGCAAGTTTTGCTACCTTTCTGCTAAGAAAATCTGTGCTTTGCAAGCATTCTAACTCCAAGTTGTGGTGGAAACTGGGATCCTAGCTAATTAATCCACCGTTCTGCTGATGTGGTGTAGGGAAGAATGTATATATGCTGAAATCTGCTGACAGGTGATTAAATGACTTGGCATAGGTCACGCTCAGTCAATGAGACACCTCACTCAAAAAAGCTGTAAAGCCAGTGGCATAACAGAGACCCACCCACATAAGAGCTGAAGCGGTGTCTGAAGCTGTCTGTAGGGGTATAGTATCAGTTGTAATACAGAGTTTCCTTGTTGGCTGGCTTTCTGGAAGGCTGTGAGGATAAATTAGTGTAAAATATTTTTAATCTACGTAAATGTCAGGCACCATCATAAGCAGGTAACAATGAAAAATCTGTGCTCCTCAGAGTCTCAATAACCTGCAGGTGGTACTGTGACAAATGCCAGGAGCTTCTGCCTGTCACTGAATGTTTTGTGCAGGCTAGTCTAGGATCTTCTCTAGATTGGAAGGTGCATTAAGACAGCTTAAGACTAGCAAAGCATATTTATACATTTCAAGCCAACCACCTCTGTGTATAATTTCTCCTTGTATGTTGCCTTTGGAAACTGACTCAAACACAGTATTTTAAAGCAAGGAACAACAGTGTAAAAGATTTAGGATTTCTCGAGAATGACTTTTTACCTCAAACTGCATACACTGCTAAGCAGCTTTCAAGGCAGAATAAGGCAGTGAAGTATTTAGTAGCAATTCTACCTCTATGTTTTCTTTTACAACCAACTACAGGTCTGAAGGCTGTGAAAGAACACAGAGCCCAACTTACTCTACCCCCTCTTCCCCTCCCCAAGGTAAAACTGCTTGCGTATAATGAACATATTAGTGACGTAGTTGTCTGCGGAATGGACAAGAACTCATAACACATGGGTAGTTAGGCTAATTAGGCTCATTAATTATATCGAGAGGCTACTGCTGTACTTCTAATTGTGTTTGTGATGCTTGAATTTAGACATTTGAAAATCTTGCCTGGTCTGCATTTTTTTTGTTATTTTTTGCTTTTATACCACCACAGAATAACTTGTGCTAAATTTTGTATTGAATATAAATGTTCTACTACATTTAATTATTATATTGACATAAAGGATTATAAAATGCTTTAATATCTCGTGCAGACGGCAAGATATTTACATCCTGAATTTCAAGACAAATTTTCATACATGCCAATATGGGAAATATGGGGAGGAGGGAGGGAAGAAAAAGCGTTATTTTATCCTTTAGTGTAAGGTGATTGTTTTTAAAAACATTTTCCATTAGGTTATTTCAAATGGAAGAGAAATCCTAAGCATTTAAAAGCTTTATTTTACATGTCCTTTACATCTCATTCTCTGGGATAGAACCTGGCACAAAACAGATCAGCACCTGGCAATGTGATATAAATGTTTTTAAGAAAACAGATGAAAGAAGAGGAGATGGGTTTTTCACTGACAGGGGCAGCATAGAGCATCTGTTAGGATTACTTGCATCATAAAATTAAGCTGATTCATGTATGATACACCAACTGAAGATCCTATCTCCTTTATACTCTGCTTTCCTTGCTCTTTTTGCATCCCTGTTCTCCTCCTGCCAGGTAGTACGCTTTTGCAGATAGCAGGTAGTAATCTCCATGTGTTTTACAGAAGCTGGAAAGCCCGTGTGCATGTGGCAAGGACTGTATAGCGTGCCTTAGGTCAGCTACGTGCCACAAAATAGAGTCAGTCCAGAGAAAACAGGTGTCAGTGAGATGGCTGTGGGTGTGCAGGCAGGCAGGGTCTGTGGTAGTGGGCCACAAGGGTTGCCTTTCCTAGTCAAAGACAGACGTGATCTCTCTAAATGGGGTGAGACAGGATTAAACTATTGCTCTGTAACTGTACTTAACATGAATATGCAGCTGTCTTTCTACAAAGGCACTCTTAGGATGGCCCTTCACCTGCATTAATCTGCTGAAAGAATCAGGTGGGGATTTAGTACCAAGTAGTATATTCCCATGCATACTTTTGTGCACTCTAAACTGTGAATATTACTCCCTTTACGTAGCTATGGGTTTTTTTCGTAGTGCACTGTACAGAAGGTGATTTCCTTTTCTTCATATGGGAGATGCCTATGGTGCGATTTAGGAAGGATGAAATGTCAGTGTTGATAAAGGCTTCCCTTTATTTTTCATGGAGGCTTCAGTATTTTTCAGACTTGGTTTATCTCTGAAAGTAGTCTACTGACATGTGCATGTGCACATTGGAATCTACCTTGCCTGTTTTGTTTTCTGTGTGGGCTAATTCAGTGTGAAAATACTTTCATTACAGATAGTGCACTTGCAGAGGACTTCCAGACACTGACTGCAGGGAGGGAGGTGACAATGGATTAACTTTCAGAAGGCAATTTAGAAAAGAACCTGTTGTTACTTTTCATATTTTCTGTATTAAGCAAATCTGTTTATAAAATTCAAGGCCTATAAATAAGCCTGCACAGCCAGTTCATGAAGATTTCATAGTATTTTAGGAAAAGTTAATGGAATCTAATAGCTTTATAAAACTGAACTTATACATTGCAATAGTTTATTCTCATATGATGTTAAAAATACAGGGGATATAACCTGGCAAAAAGCAGCAACTGAACTTGCACTTTAAGAGGAACATTTCTCTTTTCTTTTCTGTGAAACTTCAGGTATGTATGTAAATTGATCCACAATGGCTCAGAGCTTCAGCTGCTGTAAAAGACTGAAAAACTGAATGCAAAAGACTAAAAGACTGTAAATATCTTGAGATATTCAAAGGTGTAAATATTTACATTTTTTGAGCTGGCCACAGGTCCTTTTACCAAGCCCAACATTCTTTTTTATTATATTTTCATCTGGGTTCCATAATTCAAACAAATTGTGAGGTAACATTAGCAAAAAATGCCTATTTCATTGTTATCTCTCAAAAATCTCTGTATCCCTCCTGGTAATAAGACACTGCTATGTAAATTAGGTAAAAACCTAGTGAAAGTTTTTCATTTCCCTTTGTCACAGGAGCCATCTTAGAACATCAGTATCTTGAATACCAGCTAGAAACACAGACACATGTTATTACTGCATCTAAAGCAGAGAATGTTGTGTTGATCCGTGTTGTATTATGATCAGTCCTGACAGTGGTCATGAGCCAGTTAATGAAATCATTGCTATAGTACGATTTGTTTCCAGGGGGATTTTATAGTAATTTTTCTTATTTCTTTGGTACCTCTTAGAATTGCCAAGTAAGTATCAGAGAGCAGCAGACTCAGCTCTGCTTTCGATTAATGCAGGTATGTTTGTGTAACTGCCTGGACTTCAGGGGTACTGCTGGTGAACTGCAGTAGTGTTTAGGTCAGAGCTGAGTCTCAGGTCTTTTGTTTGTTTATGCAGTTGTTGTTTCTTTACATTTTAAAATGTCCTTTGTACCTGGTAGCTGATGATACACACAGGGGTGAAAGGAGGAAAATGATCATCTTCAAATTTAAATATTAATCCCCTAGGACTGTGGCTATGCATTCATTTTGGTAGGAAGGCGCTGCTCCTCCTCCCCACCAGGGACTCTGACAGAATCCCCTTGCTGACCTTGCTGCAGCTGCAGAAGCAAAGCTGCACCTGCTCCAGGCCATTGCGCTGTGCAGCATGCTTATACACAGTTCTCTTGGCCTCTACCAGCTTCTGATGTTCCTGGCATTCTCACATTTCCAGATGTTAAGGACTAGGCTGACTTTCACCCAGCTCAAGGCATGTAGACTGGTGTACGTTATGTAGAGTTATAAGATATGCCTTAAATGGAATTTAATTGCTGCAAATTTCTTGTGCTGTTATTTTGCTCTTTTTTTTTTTGACCTGAGTATGTCCTGTTTATTTCTGCTAAACTTTATTTCATTCCTGTACTGACAGAAAGAAATTACAACACCCCCAAAGCTTTAATACTCTGTAAAAATGAGTACTTGATTTGCCAAATGAAGTCATGTGTAGTAGAGTCTGCTTTACCTATTAACAGCACACCGTTGCATCACTGCTTGTATAATGCTTATCAGCTATTTGGACTCCATGTTTCACTCTTTGCTGGGTAAAAAACTGGCTGGACGGCTGAGCTCAGAGAGTTGTGGAGAATGGAGTGAAATCCAGTTGGCGGCCGGTCACAAGCGGAGTCCCCCAGGGCTCAGTTTTGGGGCCGGTCTTGTTTAATATCTTTATCGATGATCCGGATGAGGGGATCGAGTGCACCCTCAGTAAGTTTGCAGATGACACCAAGTTGGGCGGGAGTGTTGATCTGCTCGAGGGTTGGAAGGCTCTGCAGAGGGATCTGGACAGGCTGGATTGATGGGCTGAGGCCAACTGTATGATGTTCAACAAGGCCAAGTGCCGGGTCCTGCACTTGGGTCACAACAACCCCAGGCAACGCTACAGGCTTGGGGACAAGTGGCTGGAAAGCTGCCCAGAGGAAAAGGACCTGGGGGTGTTGATTGGCAGCCAGCTGAATATGAGCCAGCAGTGTGCCCAGGTGGCCAAGAAGGCCAACGGCATCCTGGCTTGTATCAGAAATAGTGTGGCCAGCAGGAGTAGGGAGGTGATCGTGCCCCTGTACTCGGCGCTGGTGAGGCCACACCTCAAATACTGTGTTCAGTTTTGGGCCCCTCACTACAAAGAGGACATTGAGGTGCTGGAGCGCGTCCAGAGAAGGGTGATGAAGCTGGTGAGGGGTCTGGAGCACAAGTCTTATGAGGAGCGGCTGAGGGAACTGGGGTTGTTCAGTGTGGAGAAGAGGAGGCTGAGGGGAGACCTTATCGCTCTCTACAATTACCTGAAGGGTGTTGCAGAGAGGTGGGTGTTGGTCTCTTCTCCCAAGTGACTAGCGACAGGACAAGAGGAAATGGCCTCAAGTTGCACCCGGGGAGGTTCAGGCTGGATATTGGGAAAAATTTCTTTACTGAGAGAGTGGTGAAGCATTGGAATAATCTGCCCAGGGAGGTGGTGGAGTCACCCTCACTGGCGGTGTTCAAGGAACGTGTGGATGTGGCATTGTGGGACATGGTTTAGTGGGCATGGTGGTGTTGGGTTGATGGTTGGACTTGATGATCCTACAGGTCTTTTCCAACCTTAATGATTCTGTGATTCTGTGACAGAGATCTTAGCAAGGTGAATATGTGCCCTAGCACTCTTTACCTGCTATTCTTGCATGTGAAATACTGTAGTGTTTTTCAATGTTGACATTTAGTGCATGTAAGTTAGCTGGATCAGTAGCCAAGGCTAAACGTTATTCTTCATGAGGAGTGAATGTGAAATCTGCCTCACAGCTTGCAGCTTAAACCACTGCTGCAGGAAACACGGTTTTGTGCTGAAATGGAGTAAGCTCAAGCAGTCCAGTGACATGGTTTAAGAAACCATGGGATGGTTTAAGCCATCTGTCACCTGAACCTAGAATGGGTCGGCTATGTGGTGAGGTGCGTTTGTGCCAAGTAAAGCAGTGGGAAGCAAGAGATCATTGTTTCTGCTGAACTTAGAAGCTACGTGGATGGAGAAAGCATGTGTTAATGTATGTAGTTGAGATAAGATGGATCATGATCCATAAGCACGCTGTACCTGGGTTCCAGATTAGGATGCTAGCTGTATGGATACATACTCTTTCCCTCTTTTTTGCTCTGTATACTGTCACATACATCTGTATATGGGTTTAAGATCCACAGCTCACCTTCCTGAAAGCACATCAACAAAATTTAAAGCTGCAGTTCTATCTAACCAGAAGAAGCATCTTCCCATTAAAGCTTCATAAAAATTGCTTTGGAGGCATGATAGAAGTATAAAAGTTTGAATGAATGTGTAATTACATGGTTTACACTCGCCTTCTAAAATACAAAAGCATTATTTATTTATTTATGGTAACAGAGCGTGATTTAGGTCAGGAACTGGCAACTGATGGTGTTCCAGATGAGAAAGCTGGTGCTGTGCACCTCTCTAGGCAAGAAACCTGAGGACCCCCAAAACTGTTAGTATTCTTGTATTAGTTTTGCCCCTCCCTCAGAATTTCCTTATAACCACCGGGCTGAGTGAGTCACTTACACTGAAGAGACACTCAGGCAGCTACCAAATTTTTTGGCACTCGGGGAAATAGAGCACAGATGTCCTCTTTCTCTGTGGCAGTGCAGTGTAGGGCAGGGCTCCCACTACTGCTGTGCAGAGAACTCATAAGGATTGTGGGTGTGAATCCAGATCCCTTTACATAGGAGTAAAAATCTTGTGAACATCTTATTGCCCACAGGTCCACTAAAGGGGCTGGGTCATAGTACTGTTGTCATCTGAAGTAGAAATACCATGTGGGAGTAGGTAACATATGGGAATAAATTCTCTGCTTCTTTTCTGTACTGCAAAAGAAGCAGAGATTGGCACATCTTCTAGCTAATACAGCCACCTTTTTAATGCCAATTTCTTCTCTGTTTCTCATACTGGTGACCTGCTGGGGACAGAGGGTGTTAAAAAAGCACACAGTGTTCTGACTGTCCTCAGCTCTTGCCTGTCCTCAGCTCTCTTGGGAGCTTTTGAGCTTTTGTCAGCTTCTCTTTGCCAGCTTCTGAGGATACTTTAAACTGCAAAGGTGCTGGGTTTGTGACCAGCCTTCTGGCTGAACTTAAACTTTGCAGAGAACCGGCCTCCTGAAGTGTGTGTTTGGTAAACGTGAAACTGCAGTAATTTTAATCAGCATGAAATGGATTCTCTTGGTTATCATGGATGCACTGCAGTGTCTCAGCCGTTAGCACACCTCTGTCACTGGAATGCATAATACTGATTTAAATTTTTGTCTGCCCTAGGGTAGTACTTACCTCATCTGTCATTGTGGGTGCCTCTGTGCAGGGGCTTTGCATACAGAGATACAATGCAGGGCACTACTACAACAGCACTTCCTCAGCAGTTCTTCCCCTGTTCTCACCCTGCTTTATTTCACTTACCAGTGGACAGCCTCCAAAGTAATGCAGTGGCATTGCAGCAGAGGCTCTGTGGTAACTCCTGTCAGTGCAGAAGCTTGCGGCATACTTTCATATTGTGCGCTAGTGCTGAATGTGAATTACTCCCCCTGTGATGCTGGAGTTGCAGGAATTCTGCAGTGTGGTCCTTGCTAGCAGTAAGAAAGCAAACTGCTAGATCATATTGGTCAGAGAAAGGATTGATCCAGACACCCTCTTCCCTCCCCTTTGACAGCTTTAGCTGAAAATGAAAAAAAAGGCAAGTTAGGGATTGATTCCAAATGAGAAGAGTAAGAACACAGGACAGGTTCACAATGCATATTTCTTACAATGCAACAATGCTTGATGTTGTGATCCTAACCTCTTTTTATCCTTCTTGGGGAGAAATACTTCCACTGAGCCATTTTGCTTTTGCTCCAGACTATCAGTGCCATTACTGGAGATCCTATCCCACGAAGAATTTCCTTTATAACTTGACAAGCTTAAGCAATGGCTTGTGTTTAGCATTGCCAGATCCTGTGTCTTAACGTATGTCACAGCTACAGCCAATTTCCCTGGCTTTCTGACCTGCCTTCAGACTGTTAGTGGAGCTTTTAACAGGGCTATGGGCCCTACTACTAGCAGCTGTGAGGACTACCAAGTCCATAAATAAAGGGTACTTAGAACGTGCTTTGTGAGAGATGAAGGCAAGCCTTTCAGAGTCCAGTCATAGCCTTCCCTTTTCTTCTTGAATTTCGAAAATTCAGTTCACTTCCTGATCTTTGAATAGTGCACTTTATTGTTGACATTCTGCATCCAACAGCAGAGTCAAGGCAACTTTTAAGGGAGGATAAATCTACCCAGCCTATGGCTGGTGTGGTGGAACAGGCCAGCGAACAAACATTTCTAGCAGGGAGAAAGTGATTTCAGTGCTATCAGGGAAGGGAGTATATTCTTTCCTGATTAAATATATCTGCTTAGTGATAGAAAAGGAAAAGGCAAGCTCAGGCTTGTCTGGCAGATGCTTACCTTAACTACATCACGAACGTTTCTGTTAGATATGTTCCTGATGGCAAGCAGTAGCAGGTGTAAATTAATGCTCACAATTTTCCCACGTGGTCAGCAACTGTATTCCTTCATTTTGCCAAGGAGAAAGCAAAGCCTCAGTGGCATAATCAAAGTCTCAGTGCAAACAGGAGATAAACAATGAAGTTCCCTGGAGATTCTTGGATCTCTCGTTTTTTCCCTTTTGCCTTTCACACTGTTTTCATGACCCCTTACAGCTTCTGTGGTAGCAGTGGAGTCACTGTGCTCCTCAGTTCTGCAAGCGAAGGATCTGCTGATGAGCTCCAGCTGGCAGTGTGGACTGCCCTTGTAGCCATCCCAACTGAAGAAGAGAAATTTACTAATGAAATGTAAATGGGCATTACTGTATCTTAAGTGTACATTAAGCTGGGATCCTATTTTCATTCTGCTGCTGAAGTGTCTTGTTCTACATTCTTATGCCATGTCCTATTGACAGTCCCTATTTTGCACAAGATGTTTACAAATTAAAATAGAATAAAATTCAAAGAATTTTAAATGCAAGGGAGAGGGTGATAAGCTTTCCTGTCTTGTGAAATCTTTTGTGTTTAATGAAAGTGTGGGTTTTGCTCAGTTTCTCTAACAAATGAGTGCAATGTAAGCATGAAGCTAATCAGACCCTTCTGGCTTCTGGTGAGATTTGCCACATCTGTTGAGTTTCCTGAAGCTTTCCAAGACTAATGATACTGGATCATTTGGCTTGTAAATCAGGACTTCCCTCACCTAGATGGCTGTTCTGGAAAAGCTTGAGCAAGATCACTCTACCTCAGTTGAAATCAGATGTTAATTTCCTTTCTAGTATGGGACAAGGTGCTGTGAACCAACACAGGTATTTTTTACAGCATCTTAATATTTCTGAAGATAAGCTATCTCCAGACTAATCTGGAAAAGGTCCATCTTTTATTTTATATTCTGATGTCAATTGGAGAAGGAGGAGAAGTCTAAAATACAGCTAATTTACATATGCTTTTTCTTTTAGTCCCTATTCTAATTTATCTGAAATCACCAGAAAATCTTCTCTTTTGCTTACTGTTATTGCTAAGAGTGTGATTTGCCACAAGGAAGTATGCTTCGTTATCTGCAGAGAAACAGGGCCATGACCATAAATTTGAATTGCAGATGTCACATGTTTTCTGTGGTAACAAATTCTCATACCATAAATGCCAAACTCTGCAGGATTAAACAGACAGAAAAATTACCCTGCAAGTGGCAGTTTTGTCTTACTCTAGCATATGAAGTGACGGAGAGAATAATAAAAAAACCACTTGATTAGAGACTGTGCTTTTTATAAATGTTCTTTTTCAACTGTTTTCTCCTTCTGAAAAGCCTACAGTGTTGGCAAACCTTCACCATGTGTATACAGGCTTCTTTCCATTAAAATGACAGACTTCTTCCCATTAAAATATGTGTCTCTCACTACTTTCTTTTGCAAGTCAGCTATGTCTTCCTTGTGTTTGCAAAGCTAACAAACCATCACAGCATTTTAGAACCTGTTTGAAAATATTTAACAAACCTGAAGATACTTTTGTCACTGTGCTTCCAGAACAGGAACCTTAGAGTGACAGGCAAAAGTCAAAAAGGCAGAAACTGCATGGAAGAACTATAGAAACCTGTGGAACAGATACTAAGCAATCAGGAATGAGAAATCGACAGGGTGACTTGCATTTAACAAGCATGAACTACAGAGAGAATTATTTTTCTCCGTGAGTTTGTAAGCTCCATTCATTACTGTTTCCTGTAGCTTTCATATTAATAAAATTTTTGTTCCTACCATCGCATCCACTGTGTGGCAATTTGATAGTACTGTAGTGTCAACAGCCTTCCTTTTAGTGGTAGAGAAGTTATGCCATGGAAACTGAACTATGTGGTAGATAAGAAACATTGTGGAGGGACTATCTCCAAAATACCTGAATGGTAAAACCAGTCTAGGATGGTGGTAATGATAAAAGGTACAAAGAAGTAGATCAGAGTTTGCTGTGTGCTTTGAGTAAAAATGTTGCTGTGCTTGATATTTGAAGCTATGAATGCAAGAGACAGTTACTTTTTTGGTCTTACTGCGGTGTGACTCCTTTGCAAACAGGTCATTCAATTTGCATCATAGGCAAAGGCAGTGTATTGTGGTGATAATCTATTCAAAGCTGGTTTTCTACTCCTGTATAGAAGCAAAGCTGCCTTCTATACATGCTGCCAAACTAGTATTTAATGAAATTAATAGAGCTGCAGACTCAGGTAGCTACTATTGTAGTTTAGTGCTGATCTTGCTGCATTTTCAAGTTTGGGTAGTGGCACATTATACTGTGCAAGGCTTTCTGGTAGCAGTTGTTTGAACTGTGAATTGTTCAGAAGGCACTCTAGTACGATGCAGTGTCATAGTACTGAAGAACGTAATACTCATGGAATAGCTATCTAATACACATTTGATTTACATTAACATCTTGTGAGTAGTGAGAGATGACAGCATCAGATTCATATTGTCATTAGTTAGAGGACTGCTGTATGGGATGTTGTACATGTGATCATCAGTGTATCCTATAAAAGGCAACTGGAATTTTCAGAATATTCATAGTGACTGTGCAAGCATTTTTTTGTCCTGCATGACATGCTGCAGCATGACACAGTAATAAAAAAAAAAAGTTAATTGCACAACTATATGAAAAAAGGAACAAATGGCTCCATAACTAAGACCTAATAAGTTTTGTTGTTTTGTTACTGAAAATGTCCACATGACATCTACCAAATCACACTCCTATCACTATGGCTATACTCCAGATTCTGTCAGCATTTACCAAACACCTGTCTTTTTAATATTATGTGCCATGAAAAAAACAAGTTTATTTTTTCCCTAAGTGTAGGATTCATGCCACTTTTGTTGTCTGTACTGAAACCATTCTGACCAGCAGATGTTAATATTCTGCCTGAGTAGAAATGGGATCTTTATAAAATTGGAATTTGCTTTAAGGCACATGGCATTGTTTTCAGTCATATAAAATATGGAGATCCTGACTGTAAAACATGACATTGTAGAAAAGGTCTGTATATTTGTGATGCAGAAAAATGTTTCCATGACATTTTTCCCCACACCCAGAAAATGTTGGTACGTTGAATCTGTTATTTTTCATTAAAATATATTGATATTTTAATGAAAATTTAGGCTTTTTGTAGGCAAGATAGCATAGGTAATCAACATTAGAAAGAGAAGGCACAATCACAAAATAACTAAATAATGTTGGCTGTGGTATCAGATTAGGCCTTGATTCTTCCATATGACTGGACTAGGAGGAGATGCAGTATTACCATTTTTAAAGACAACTTAAAGGGCCTAATTTTCATTCTGTTGTAAAGCAAGAACCGAAACGTTGAAACCTCAACTCAAATGCCATGGCAAAGGACACTTTTCTGGCTAGCTGTAGCTGTTAGCTGGCGATGTTTCTGCCTGCTTCTGAATCTTTAGCACAAGAACAGATCCTTAGCTGATGTAAGCTGGCATAGCTTCATGACCTATGATAATCAAATCTGACAATCTTACAGAATGATGGAGCGGTAGCCTTAATGAAATGCTTTAACAGTTGATTTGGAGGATGAATATAAATGGGCCAAAGAATATCTCTAAATTTAGTCCATACAGTGATGACATAGATGTGGGCTCTCTTGCAAATGCTTAGGCTGCCTTTCTCAGGCCCACTGCTCCTACCTGACCACTTTAGACTGTGGCCTTGCATAGGGGGCTTAATATCATCTTCTGAGTAGATTTCCCCCTTCTGCCCTAAGGGGTAAGAACTTTTGAGGGTTTAATATTTTTTTTTCCCTTTGAATTTGAATTCGTAATTTGAGTTCTCATCTCTGACTGATGAGTGCCTGTGGCCTTCAAGAAAAAAAACAGTATTTAAATTTTCAAGTGGGATTTTGGTTCAGCTGCTCTTTTCCTGTGGTCTGTCAGTGCTTTTCCAAACCAGATTTTTGTCTGGATAATGGAGGTGAAGATACTTCCTTGAGGGTCTATGATGTAGCTACCCCGAAAGAAGAGTCACCCAGCTCCAGAAGGGCTGAAGACTTCACAGCTCATCTCTCTCCTTTGACTCACCTCTGTTGTCTGTAACAGTACTTGACACAGAGCTTGACAATTGAATTTTCTGCTTGGTACATGTTTTGTTAGTCACCTTAAGTGAGTGTCTCATAATGGTGATTGTGAGGCTAATATTGACAAAGTGACCAAAAATGCGAAGCATGCTTAGAAGAGGGGGATGACCTGCCTTTTTGACTTATTAGTGACCTCTCCAGCAAACTACAGAGCTGCACTATGAAGAGTGTCATACATTCCTCAGCTAGAGTAATGATGAATATGAAGGGTAGGAGCAATTTCTATGGTTTGTAGATGTGAGATGGGATCTTTAGGGCATGTGTGGGAATGATAAGCCGTGTCTTCGCAAATTCTCATCAACTATGAAAATACCTCAAAGTGATGAAAAGTAAAGCAACAGCTAAAAAGGGCTGGAACATTAATTACCTTTGGGTACTTTGTATTCTTAGAGTTGAACTTCAGTTAGTCAAAATCTGTTTTGAATATTTAAGTACTAGCATAATTGCATACTCTTCTTTTCAGGGACCTGAAATCTTCGCGGTAGAAAGCTCCTGTGCAGATTTTGCCATATCATCTATAGTAGGACGTGCATTTGCAGAAGATTCATTCATGGATTGGTGAATAAAGCTTCTGGTCTTTTGTGCTTCTTTGTTACCATTTGTCACAGAAACTGCAAATGAATACCACCTTTTAGGACATTGACTCTATCCCTTGTCCACTGCAGAATTGTTCCTAACAGCACTAAGTTTGAAATCTGTGATTTTTTGTGGCACTTCACTAATCTCTGTAAGGCACAAGTTTGGTAATATAGACCACACAAACTCATCTGCATTCAGACTAATGACAAGAGAATGTCTGCATGGATTTGCCCATCTCTTCTGTATAGGAAAGAAGGGATAAGTAAAGTTCTTTGGTTTTTTCGGGATGTTTCATAGTATTGACGTCTCATTAATGCACCATTTTGGGTACTAATTTGCAAGGAGCTGACAGAAAACAAACAAAGCTGATAGCCATTCCTATTGCACAGCTAATTATAGCTTGTATGAGTATGTGCTTGGCCATGCTGCACTTGCAGCTTTGTTGGAGTGAACTGGAGTGAATTTGAAATTAACCATATGTCTGGATTTTATTAATGGCACGTGAGTGATTGAATGTGGGTCTTCCTCCTTTTTATACTAAAAGAAAGCTATAGAAGAGTTAACACAGTGTTTGAAACCAAAAGGAAAAAAAGTGCCGTTTTTCTTTCTTTTCTCCTTGTTTATTGCAGGAGTCGCTTCAGTGAAATCAGTAGTTACACTTAGTTAAAACAGTTTAAAGATGATTCAGAGGCACCTAGGAAAGTTTGTAAAATTAAATGGTGTTCAGTACAAAGAACTAAAAATGAATAGAAAACAGAAAAACGTATGTCTGATTAATTTATTGTGACAAATACCAGCCCAGTGAAGATTAGTACATTCACTGGATCATATGCACCTGACCTAGTTGTGGAATTACACCACTAAAACACTTTGCGACTGACAACGCAATTGCTGAAATCCATTTTGAATGGTGCTGCATAGCTATTACCATTCAAATCTGTTACTGTCTCTTTTACTGACAGTAAAGAGAAACTCAGTTCAATGTGTTCCACTGAATCAAGGAAACGAAACAGTAGCACAAGATAATTTTCCAATTAGTTTTCAAACAGGGTATTTTATGAAAAATGGAGTATTTGCTAAAGACATGACACGAAAGTTCCCTTTCATTCTTTCTGATAGATCTGTCAACTGGGTATTTTATATATAACTCATGTGAACCTCAAGCTCTTGCATTGTGGGAATGTAGGTTTTTTTGTATCTATCTATTGCTTTTATTTGTAAACTTGATTTTTAATGGTGAATGTCTGGTTGTGGCTTGAGTTAGTATGTTTCTGAGAGTTCTCAGGCCTGGGTGCCTATTGCCTTCTGGGTGGCTAGGCTCAGGCCTTGGGAGCTGCTTCTTCCTCTGTGCTTACGCATAACTGTTACCCTTGGTGTTGCATTGTTACACACTGGACAAAGCATCTGGGGCCATTTTTCAGCTCTGTTGAGAAATTTTTTAATGTCTTGATTCCTTCCCCAGTTCATTCTATCAAGTCACCTCCTTTTTCATCAGCACACACAACCATGGATGTTTCTCCCTACTGAACACAGATCTGTCATTGTTGATTAATTGCTTGATAAGTTTCAAGATACAGACATTCGTTCACCAGAGAAATAGAGGTATGATCTTGCAAAGACATGATAGTATGGACTTCTGACACCAGCGGAAGATTGGGTTTCTGAGACATAAGCAGTAATATATTATTTTCTGATTGTTTAACTTAAGTTAAAGTCTGTTTGATGTAAGTTTTTCAGAAAGAATAATATGTCTGAATGTTGTACCAATTTACAGGAAAAAAAAAAAATTTCCCCAGGAAAACACAGTGGCTGGAGTTTTCAGTTATTGCTGAATCTGTTTGTTGTTCTTTTTTTAACTGCAGAAAGTGAGTGAAAAAGTAGGAGGTGCAGAAGGAACCAAGCTAGATGATGACTTCAAAGAAATGGAAAGGGTAAGTCTATATACAGATGCGCATATCCATTATTACCATTCATTTTTCCTTTCTAGAACAGGAATTTCAAAGCTTTTGTCCCTGAATCACTCGAATAATTTTGAAAGTCTTAACTTTTATTCAGCAGGACTGGGCTTTCCATTTCTTATTACCTTTTGTTTTCTAACCAAGGCATACATAATATATGGCACTCTTTATAATGCCAATATTTCATTCAGAGATTGAGGCTGATGTCAGCTACAAATTAGTTTCAGTTTAAACCACTGTAGAGGATCTCTGAAAAGAATCGTAGAATCACAGAATACCAGGTTGGAAGGGACCTCAAGGATCATTTGGTCCAACCTTTCTTGGCAAAAACATGGTCTAGACAAGATGGCCCAGCACTCTGTCCAGCTGAATCTTAAAAGTGTCCAACGTTGGGGAATCCACCAGTTCCCCTGGGAGATTATTCCAATGGCTGATTGTTCTCATTGTGAAAAATTTTCCTCTTGCGTCCAATCAGAATCTCCCCAGTAACTTGTACCCATTAACCCCTCATCTTTTCCATGTGACTCCTTGTAAAAAGGCAGTCTTCATCTCCTTTGTAGCCACCCTTTAAATACTGGAACATGGTGATAAGGTCTCCCCTAAGCCTTCTTTTCTCAAGGCTGAACAAACCCAGTTCTCTCAGCCTTTCCTCATACGGCAGGCTTACCAGTCCTTTGATTATCTTTGTGGCCCTTCTCCGGACCCTCTCCAGCCTGTCCACATCTTTTTTGTATAGTGGGGACCAAAACTGAACACAATATTCCAGGTGTAGCCTGACAAGCGCTGAGTAAAGTGGGATAATGACTTATTTATCTCTTCTGGTCATGCACTTGTTGATGCAACCCAGCATCCTGTTGGCTTTCTTTGCCACAGCAGCACACTGTTCACTCATATTGAGCTGCTTGTCCAGCCAGACCCCCAGGTCCCTTTCCACAGAGCTGCTCCTCAGCCGGGTACAACCCAGCCTGTACTGCACTCCTGGATTATGTTTTCCAATGTGCAAGACCTTGTATTTGTCTTTGTTGAATGTCATAAGGTTCTTGTTAGCCCACTCTTCCAGCCTATCCAGGTCTTCCTGCAGGGTGTCTCTCCCTTCCAAAGTGTCCACTTCCCCACTCAGTTTGATATCATCAGCAAAATTCATCAGGGTACACTTGATCCCAACATCCAGGTCACTTATGAAGATATTAAACAGCGTTGGGTCCAATGTCGATCCCTGGGGAACCCCACTTGTGACAGGTTGCCAGTTTGAAAAGGAGCTATTTACCACCACCCTCTGGGTGCGACCTGTCAGCCAGTTCTCCACCCATCACACAGACCACTTGCCTAGACCGTAATGCATCAGTTTGTCAAGGAGGAAGCTGTGGGAAACCTTATCAAAAGCCTTGGAGAAATCCAGGTAGACAATGTCCACTGCTTGCCCCACATCAACCGAGCAGGTTACTTTGTTGTAGAAGACAATCAAGTTTGTCAAACACAATTTGCCCTTGGTGAACCCGTGCTGGCTTTTCCCCATCACGGGCTTCATTTGACTTGTGGTAGCCCCCAGGAGGATTCATTCCATAACTTTCCCAGGGACTGAAGTAAGACTGATGGGCCTAAAATTTCCTCAATCCTCCTTTAAGCCCTTCTTGTAGATGGGGATGACATTAGCCTTCGTCCAGTCTTATGGGACACCCCCCGATCTCCACAACTTCCCAAAGATTATGGAGAGCAGCCTCGCAATGATGTCAGACAGCTTTGTTAAGACCCTCGGGTGGATATTGTCAGGGCCCATCAATTTGTAGGGGTAAAGCTCCTGTAATAGTTCACATATCAACTCTTCCTTCACTGACAGTGGGTCTGTGTTTGCATCAACCTAGATTTTTGTTCCCAAGGCCTGGGGCTCAACAGTGCTGGTAAAGACAGAGGTGAAGAAAGTGTTGAGATTCTCTGCCTTTTCAGGGTTGCTGGTGACTAATTCACCCCTCCTGTTTAACAGTGGGCCAATATTTTCCTTCTGGTTCTGCTTGTTGTTTATGTACCTGAAGAACCCTTTCTTGTAGTTTTTGACATCTCTGGCCAATTTCAATTAGAGCTGAACTTTTGCTTTTCTAAGTGCATCTCTGTATGCCCTGGCAATCCCCTTGTAGTTTTCAACATGTATTTATCCACTTTTTCATCTCTGGTACGCTTCTTTTTTGATTTTGAGCAGACTCAGAAGCTCGCAGTTAAGCTCGCCTACTTCCCTTACCTTTAAAGGGGTTGAACTGTTTTTGTGCTTCCTGGAGAGCGTTCTTGAAAAACTCCCAGCACTCGCTAGCTCCTTTATCCTCCATGGAACCTTCTTATGGAATCCGTCCCAACTGAGCTCTGAGCAAGCTGAAGTTTGCCCTTCTAAAATCTAAAACCTTTGTCTTAGTACTAACCTTCAGCATACTCAGCAGGATCCGAAACTCCACAATATTGTGATCGTTGCAGCCAAGGCTATCACTAACTGAGATACTATGACTGAGAAAACCCATCTACAAGATGGTCATTTCAGTGGCAAAGGGTACCTGTAATTCTCAGCTCCTTGAGCATCAGTCAAGAGGAGCAAGAGCTGTCTGCTGAAGGAGGTTTACAGTGCACTGAAATATTCATTCATAGATTCAGAGATCCTGTTAGGCAGCTTCCACTGGCAAAGTCCCTTGGGTAGATGGGTTAGCCCCGCAACAGACTGCTTGGTGAGGCTGGCAGTGGTAGCACTGACTGTTTCTATGGAGCAAGTTAAAAAAAAAAAAGCCACAGTTATGCATGGAGGTGATAATGTTTCAGTTGGAAGGTTTGGTAGGGGCAGGCTTTTTTCTGGCTTCAACTTTGAAAGGTACTATCAAATTTTGTAACACAAGCTACTGCTAGGTGTTTTGTAGGGTATGTATCTGATATATAATTCTGATCAAGAGAAATAGAAGCTATTTATCTGTACAATTGTATAGTGAGATGGGGAAAAAACACTGGATGGAAAATAAAGGAAAAGGGCATACCCTTTCTACTTCTTACTGCGAAAGTACTGGAGAGTTGATTTCTACTCTTCCGCCCAGCTTCCCTTTGAATGTGTCACAAGTATAGGCACTGCTGTCAAAACTGGAAGATGTTAACAAAGATTGAGAAACTGATGCAAGGTTTAGAGTGGAAAATAGGACATTGCAACAGCCAGGGGTGAGTCCCACATAGCGCTTGTGGGTGGCATGGGTTGACAGCCCAGGAGATAAGAGTATTGAGAGCTTAGAAGAGAATGGAGTAAACTCATTGGTTGCCTCCATGCTCCCCGCCTGGCCCCATATCCCTTGCCAGCTTTTCTGCAGGGAGTGGACATGCTCCTTCTGTTCCCTCACTCCCATGCTACTCTGCAGCCTTCTAGCCATTTCTGGGCTCCCTACCAGGCAATTCAGCTACTTATTCACCCAGGGCTGGCAGACATCTTCTGTTTGTTTGTATAAAGCATAGAGCAAGACCTGGCAGATGGCAGCGGCAACAGGAAGCAGGAAAGAGGTCAGTCACAATGTGCTGCAATCAACCTATCTCAGGCGTTCTTTTTTAAAATAGGAACTTGCCATTATGGTAAAGGAGTTCACTCTGTGGGACACAAACTACCCTGCAGAGAAATGCAGAGTATAGGACAGGTTACAGGGATCCACAAATCTGCCAAAGCAGCACTTTTTTCTTTGAGGCCTGATTCTGAGAGAGAGGGTAGTTGCATACTTTGCTATATGCAGCTTAGGAAGCTGATGCAGAGTACTTCTTAAGGAAGCAAGAATTCCTATTACAGTGGAAGAAAGATAATGCTATTCAGTTCAGTATTTTAAACCTAAATATAAAATAATTCTTCAAGGAGTCAGCCAGGGGAAATAAATGGTCAGTGCGTCCATGCTGATAGGTTTCTTGAAATTGGCAACTGAGTGATATGTAGACTTCCTTACCCCAATTTTACCAGACCTTGTTCTGATAGAGGTAGGCAGCCCATTTTATCCTTGGTGGTTGGTTTTGATTGACATCTGCTTTCTCCTCACTTTGCCAGTTATTAGGGCATCAAAGATGGCTAATTCTTCAAATAGTTTGCAGTGGCCGTTCTATCAAGAAGTTTTCTGTATTGTGGACGTTTCCCAAGGTGATGTAAAGTATCAGCATGATACAATGAGTTGTATCAAATTCCTAACACATCCTGAGGTACTCTGTACTAATGGCCACTCTTGAGAATGGATCTGCTATAAACTGAAATGGTGGAGTCACGCTTTGGTAATTTTCCAGGTATTACCACCATTCTGGTGCCAGGGCTGTTCTCAGGGACACAAAAACAAAGTTATAAGAAGAGTTAAAAGAATTTTTAAGAACAAAAAGAAGAGAGAAAAACATCTTCCTTTTGTCTAACAACGTTTTTTCATGTTTCTTTTTGTTTAACTCTCTGTCCTTTAGAAAGTGGATGTTACCAGCAGGGCAGTTATGGAAATAATGGCAAAGACGATCGAATATCTTCAGCCCAATCCAGGTAATGTAATTTCCCAGTCTCACAGTACTTGCAGCACTTTTTGAAAATAATCTTTCTCAACAATATATAGTCTGACAAATGTCATCCTCACTGGTGCAGTTAAGATTAACACAAAATTGGTGACATTACCATGAAGTAAAAGACAGAGATGAATACAGGCTTCTGTGTTAGGCTGTCAGGGCATATGGAGACTGGCTTTGGGAGCCTTGTTTTCCTTTTGTGTGTTCTTGCTTTAGTTGGGCCACAGCATACACCTAGAAATGAGGTGTATTTACTTACAGGCATCTGAATGTCAGCACTGTGAGCATGGGGGGCTCCCTGGGAGCTGAAGGTGGCTGTGGACTCTGCAAGGGCAGCAGGGCAGGGCCTGGCAGCCAGGGTCCATCCCAGTGCTCCAACCAGGAGCAGAGCAGCCAGGGATCACTGGGGCAGCACCAGCCCTGGGCATCAGGCCTCTCCCTGGGTATGGGACGGGCCGAGGTCAGGCAATCAGCCCATGGGTGGGGATCAGGATCAGGCACAGTAAGGGTGTCTGCATGAGACACCCCTTTCTTCTGCAGTCCCAGTCATTCACCCTCTGTGAGGGAAAAGGACCAGGCAGTCCTTGCAGACCATGGGAAGAAAGACAAAGTTCTGAAGCAACTTCATCCAGGGCACAGGAAGAGACATAACACCACCTTTCCCCTAGTCCTCTAGTGATTTCCCATCCTCATTAGAGTTACTACAAAAGAGAGGGTGCAAAATAGCTGCTGATGCCAAACTGGAGGAAAGGGCAGAAAAATGAATATAATCAGAGATGACTAAATTGAACCTTCAAAATAGAAATAAATGATTGGTTTCCATGGGGAGATGAAAGAAAGATTTTGTGATTGGGCTGATGGAGAGCTGCATGTTCATCTCTTGCCAAAGGATCCTCACAAGGAGGGGTGATCTGGAGCTGTTATAATCAAGTAAACCATTAAATTCAAGAACTTGAAGAATTTCCATAGTGATCTAGGACCATAAAGGTTTGGATACCAGCGTAAGTCAATGCCAGCTTCACTGATGAGGTCAACGGAGTTATGCTTGTGCAAAATTAGCATGAAGGTAAAATGAGGCCCTCTGCCTACCATAAGTATCTTAGAGTTTCATGGCAATACAGACCAAATTCACTCATTCACTGTGAGGAATTTGTTTCCTAATAACTGGAAACAAATTTGAACCGCTGTGAAATATTTTAACTCCAGTGTGGTAGGGTGAGGGATTGTTGCTGGTATAGCTTAATTGGTGATGTTTTTCTGTTAGATCACAGAGGAAGGGAGGATAATTTGATGATGCTGCCAATGGATTGAAAAAAGGAGGAATAATATTTACAAGTTCAAGAACTGCTAGAGAGAAAATAATGATGACTAGAATTGTTTCTATGTCAACTGTTTATGACTTGAGTCCACAGCTTCATTGCTTATCATCAACAAGCACTCTGCAGGAAAAGCAATAGCATTGACAAACATTATGGGGCTAGTGATAAAATTGTTAACTACTGTTAAGCTGCTGTTGTGCAACATCATATAGACTGAGTAATAAGCTTTGGCTGTTCAGTGCTTCTCTGGCTGCCTTTCTGACACATCTGAGTCATTATGACTGCTGTGAATCATGAAAGAGGCTCACAGCAACAGCAGAGAGCAAAATATCTGGAAGTAGCTAAGGGTGTGATTTCAGAAAATTAAAATTGTAATAGACAGGAGGAAGATTTACTTTCTTGCATATCAAATAAGATCATGTTATTCATTCCACTGCTGGGCAATGGTAGCAGATGGAGTAAGAGGAAAGGAGGACTGACTCTTTTCAGCTCTTCCCCGATCTTAGATTGTTTTATGCCGATTGCAAAGGGGCTCCCTATAGTGAGAAGAATCACATTTCCTCTTTAAAATTCTCCCTACCACTATATTACTATTTACCTAAGGCACCCAAAATGCTGATTTCCAGTATTTCCTGTTTGCTTTCTCATTTTCATAAAAAAATAGAAACATTACATTGGGAAGAGGGGGAAAATTTAATTTAAAAAGATTCTTTAACACCAATAGTTAGCAGAAGATTTTCTTTAAAAGTTTACCTGGGTTTGGTAGGGAGAGGAGGGTCTGGAATGTAGCAAACATTCCTTGATAAGTAAGATGTGGCCTGAAAACATCAGTATGCTTGGATAACATAGTACTACAGTGCTAGAGATCAATCGTCTTAATGGTGTTTCGAAGGATCAGTAAATGAAGTATGCAGCATCGTCTAATTAGTTAATTAACTAATGCTGAAAGGAAAAAGGAAAAGGAAAGGGGAAAGGGGAAAAGGGAGAAGAAAGGGAAGGGAAGGGAAAAGGATATTAAAGACAAAGATTAATTTATTGAGAGAGATGTTGGGCTGAGGTTAGTGCCAATGAAAAAGATAGCTTTGTAGACTTCCCAATTATGAAAAAAACTCAAAGACGGTTGAAAAGAACTAAAATTGAACATGATGAAGGCTCAAAGACTTTCCATGCAAATGTACATGACCATAATTTCAAGAAAAAGAGGTTCAGGATGAACAAGATTGAAAGTACAAAGAATGAGTGATTGAACCCACAGCTGAAGTTTCTTTTGAACTCTTTTGGCAGTATTCTTATGATTCACCATGCCTCTGTTAACACAATATTAAGATGAATCATTAGTGACACCATGAAAGTCAATGTAAAGGAGAGGGAGTGCAACTGGGAAAGGAATCAAGCATTCAGGTCACTTCCATGTGTTTTTTTGTACATCTCTGCCTGTCCTCACTCAGGTTGAAATATACCTTAGAGAAGAAAGCATGTGACACTAGCACAATAAAGCAATAGAAGTGAAAGGGCTCAGGATGGGATTTTGAGAATGACTGAGCACAAACTTACCTCTGCTCCCATGGAAGTTACTGGAATCAACTTTAAAAGAAGAAAAGTAGAATGAGACCACTGGTCGATGTATTCTAAGATTTCCTACTAAATCAGGATTCTAATGTAATCATTATTAAATGATTAGATCAATCATTGAAGCATGACTTTTTCATGCTTACCTTTCTTCTCTTTATGATTTATTTCTTGCTCTTCCCTTATTGTCCTTCCATCTCTTTCATTCTTTCCTGTACCTTTTGCTTTCTGCTCTTACCTGCCTGTCCAGAATATAGCCACTTAATTTTTTTTATATTCCCTTTTACATTTTTTTCTTTTATTTCTGAAAATACTTCAATTTGTTCCTGTTTTTATTCAGCTTGCTGCCTCCATTCCCCTGACTGATGTTGTTTGTGCCTTAGTTGTTTTGTGCTTCTGTATTTTCCCATTGCCACCACCATTTCAATGTCATTTTTAAAGGCCAGATACTTCATTAAAATGCAGCTTTTTGTACTGAACAGTCAGCCAGTCTGCTGACTGTAGTTTTGTAGTGGATTAGAAACAGAAGGCATCAAGAAATTCAGATGCTGAAAAGCATGATCTGGTGCCACTCAAGGATAGTGAGAAAGCTTACAAAAACATAATTAGTATATGTTAAAAATGTTATCCTTTCATAGCTGCTTCTCAGGCAAAATAAGTACTATGAAACTTGCCTGATTTTACTGTGTCTGTTTCTGTGTCTGTGTCTGTGCATACATTTGTATGCCACACAGTGAAACATATTCAGCTACAAGAACCATCTCTTGATATGCACTTTTGGCAACAAATTAAGAGCAAAACACTTGTTGACTCCAGTCTGCTAATGTTTTGTTTTGTTGCAGAAATGTGTGCAAGGCTGAGTGTTGACCAGTGAAATCAGCACACAAGACTGTGAGCTACTAATATTTTGTAAACAGAAATACTAACTCATAAGGGCAACTAACAAACTGAAGCCTTTGCAAGGAGGAAGGTAGAAGCATTCATCGTTGCCCTCCTGTAGCACACAATAAAGTAGGTAGAAACACCCACTGAGTCAGCTTTGCTGGCAATAGGATTTAGCTGGCGAAATTTGAAGTCAAGTGCCATTAATTAATTCACTCTCTGCAGGCCATTCACATTCTATAGTTGCAAAAATTCACTAAAGCACATCATCAGACAAATTAGTTCTTTTATGTTTGCTGTCTTTGTTTTCATCAATTATGATAATTGTGTGCTTTCTCCTGATCTGCAGATGTGTATCTGAAATAAAAGTCAAGCTAAAGTACAGTTGAAAACCATATTGAAGTAGGAGTTTACCCACATCCCCATAAAAAGCAAAAAGTGTTTCAAAGGTTGTTGGGCATCATTTTTGGGGACATAGGTTTTATTTAATATTCTACAACAGAAAAACTTTCAAACATTTAGAAAATGTGGGGCACCACACTTTAATCTTGAGTGTACCTAGTCTGGGCTTTTCCTTGAGAGGAAGGCTGGCTCAATCTGCTATCCATTTGGTCCCCGAGGATTTTAAGATTAAGAGTTTGGGGATAGCTTAAAGATTTTTCTACCTGAGTTGTAGCATGTGTCAAACATGCTATCTTGGGAGTGTTCCTGCGCTTTGTTCTGTCCAAGTAATTTCAAGGGAAGCTTTGACTTAAAGTTCAGGACAGAGCCTCCTCTCTGGTCTACCAGCAGAAGAAAAAAGTCAGTAACGAACAAAATTTCATTCCTTTGCTCTGAAAATAATTGATGGAAAACAATTTCAAATACATTGTAGGTAGCTCAGATAAATTTAAAGAGTGCATGCCTGTCTGTGTATTCAAACTATTGCATGTTTGTAACCTCTGTCACTTGCTTGCTTCAGCTTCCAGAGCTAAACTCAGCATGATCAACACTATGTCAAAAATTCGAGGCCAGGAAAAGGGACCAGGTTATCCTCAGGCTGAAGCCTTGCTGGCAGATGCGATGCTGAAATTTGGCCGAGAACTTGGAGAAGAATGCAACTTTGGTAACTTGATTACTTCCCTTTCCATTATAATGCAATAAAAATGGTAGTAAAATTTAATACAACTTTCATTATTAAAGTGTTGCACTCTCAAAAAGAAAGAACTTCTGCGAGAAGCATCAGAGTTCTGCTTCATCAGACTTCTCCTTTAAGGTCGGTCTAGGCCTGTTGAGTATCTTTTGTGGATTTGGACTAGAAATTTTTTTCTTGTGGATGAAAGTCAAATTGTTTCCATTTGGACCAATATCCATATAGGCTTTAGGCTCTCCATCACAGATTATGTTACTGAGGATGTGTTGGGATGAAAGATGTACATGTTCAGAGATCATATTATTGTCTATGCATGTGTACAAGAAAACCTTTTTGTCCTCAGAATCCTTACAATAAACGTTATTGTCTTCATTACAGGCAAGGAATAAAGGCTAATAGATTTTTAACAGACTTTGACCTTTTTTCCTGACCAAATTCCACATTTTAAGGCAGTAGTGAATACTCCTGTCTTATCTGTCAACTGCTCCTCCCTCCAAGCCTCAAATAAGTTTACAGCTGCCTGAGTTAGAAGGGTTAAACTGAGACTTAATATTGCGTTCTTCAACAGTAGAGATCTAACTAAAAGACATGACATTCACTACAGGTTCCTTTGTTTTTCTGTCCTATTTGTGTGGGCTTCTCTGTGGCCGTTTTTATATGGCAACTCATAGAACCCTCAAATAGGACTGTGTAAATTCTATTTCCTATTTTAATCTTCATAAAATGTTATTCCTGGCATAAAGACATCTGCAATGTAACAGGTGCTTTCTTGTTTGTTTTATATAATTTACTAGTTAGCTTGGCAGGTGTAGGTTGATTTGTGCTAAAGACTACTGAATTGGTTTTTTAATTGATTGCCGCTTATTTGCTAAATTTCAAACACATTTTTTAAGGGAAAATGAAGAACTAATAGAGTTTAGTTTGTGCAAATTGCTGGATATTCCCTGATGATTGCAGCAGCATGCAGCGTAATAGATACGGTAGTTATTGTCACATTCTTAACTAATCGCAGCTATTATGGCTGTTTGTCACTCTTCATCCAGGTCTGGCAGGCTCTCTAGTTTTGCAGTGCATTGCTGGCATCCGCTGCTTGGGAGACAAAGCTCCTTTTGATTTCTCACATTTTTAGGTTTTCAGACCCTTTGTATTCTTTGAAAGTGGATTTTTTTTCGAGCAACCTACACCTCAAATGAGGAGTGTATTTTTGAGCTTCTTGCTTTCGTTTTTATGCAGAGGAGGTAAACCAGATTGGTAATTTTTGTGGCCATAAAGTTAATCTTGGAGGAAATCTCAGGAGGCAGCTAATTCTTACTGAAGTTTATGAACTTGAGTAGGTGTATGGTCTTGATAGTTTCATCAGAAAAATCTTTCATAAAAAAAATTTCTGTGAAATTTTTAAGAATTTTTACATTTGGTACTGTCACCAGTCTCACTGATACAAACAGGGAGACCTAGACTTGCATTAGAGCTATCTTTGTATGCAGTCTAGTGTCTGGTGATGGCAACACTGGAGCAAATACAGATAATTCTTTTCTAGCATGTTTGTGTCACCAGACTGAGGAATGAACTGAGGAGGGGTGTGGAGGAGGCTGTCTTGACACAGCGTGGATCCTCAAGTTCAGCTGTGTTACAACGCATAAACTCTGGGGGCTGCAGAAGTGTAAAATCCATGTTGCTTTTTCACACAGTGCATCGTATTCTGTTTCTTTCCTAAAATTGAGACTTGAAATGTTAACTGAAATTTGCATGACTCAGTTTAATTCTACAGTGATTTGGAACTAAGTTATTTTGAGATAAACTGGACATCTTTTCTTTCAGGACCAGCACTTGCAGATGTGGGAGAAGCTATGAAGGAGCTTTCTGAGGTTAAGGACTCTTTAGACATGGAAGTGAAACAAAACTTCATTGACCCACTTCAGAATCTCCATGACAAAGATCTGAGAGAAATACAGGTATTGCCCTCAGTGTGGCATTTGAATAATGCCAAATGTGCACACTGTGTATATGTTCAAAATTTATGTTAGTTGTGTAGTTTAAAATGGGTTTTCAGATTCACAGATGATCTGATTTTAGTCTCTTTTGGCTCAAGTTTTACTTTTCAGTTCGGTCTCTCTTGTTGATGGTTTAGAAAGGGAAAGATCAAAATTCTAACATTTTTTGACAGTAGCATCGTCAAACTTATGCAGGCATGAACACAGTACTCTAATCCTGCCATTTGAAACCTCATTTCACTAAATAGATGAACAGATGTTTACATTAAATTTTTTAGTGTATGACATGTGAAGGCATCTTGATAGTTGCCTCTAGACTGGCACTACTCTTTTGTTTGTATGAAGACTGTGTCCGAAACATTCCCAGGAATTTTGCACACAAACACTGTTTGCTTGCATGAATTACATAATTAATAATCCAAGAACCAGCCAGCATTTACAGAGAGAAATCTGTTTGCACACATACTTCTGCGGACACAATCTCATTTTATAATTGCGGAAGCAGAAGTGCCTTCCAATTCAGCAAACGCTTATCTGTATAAGTAACTGTTCTTCTGAGCTCAGTAAGGCTTTCATATTGTTAAATATATGTGGAAGAAAGATGTCTTAGGCAGTTTGATATAATTTACAAAGTTGAAAAAGTTATAAATATCATAATAGATGACAAATTGATTCTTCTGAGGGAAAGTAAACACCTAAAGTATTCTTGCTCATGCTGGTAGCATTAACTTTTGTCCAGCTTGTTGTGGCAGCTGCTAAACAGATTAACATGAACATTACGTCAGTCAACAAACTAGAAAATCCTTAATAAAAGATAACGTTAAGATTCTTTGGTGGTCTGATGGAAATGATAAAAATATTTTCTGTGTTGCTTTGTTTATGAGAACTGTTACACAGGCAAAAATGTGCTAACTTGTGCTTTTAATAGAGTTTTCTCTTAAACATCTAGGGAAAAACCATAGTGATCAGGTAAATCTGCATCAGAGTTAAAAAGCTAGAAACCTGTGTATCTTTTATACAGGTGGCAATTGCAGTTATCCATTCTGCGTGGCCTTTTTTTAATGCGCACCATGGCTTCTTAAATGATATTTAAAACCACCTACTTCCTTGTTCTGTATTTCTCCCCTCTAGGGAAGGGTTGATATGCAGCAAACAGCACATGCTTGCAAACCTACATGGACTACCTGATTACAATGTAGTATAAGGATGTTGGGGAACATCCTTTATTCTGTGCTTGCTTTTGCGTTTATGTTTTTTAGCATCACCTAAAGAAAATGGAGGGTCGACGCCTGGATTTTGATTACAAAAAGAAAAGACAGGGCAAGCTCCCTGATGAAGAACTTCGCCAAGCTCTGGAGAAATTTGATGAATCAAAAGAAATTGCTGAGTCAAGCATGTTCAACCTTCTGGAGATGGATGTGAGATATCCCTTGTTAATCTTTGAGCTGAATCTTAAAAAGAGAAAGATACTGGTTCAGCAGTGAAGGCAGTCTAAAAGCAGTCTAAACTTGAAAGCCTAATTAAATCCATGACACCACAGATTCCTGTCACTGTACAATGGGGGAGCTCTTGCCTCCTTGGTGGTTTCAGTGAGAGGCTCAGAAGCTATAGTAACATACAGCATGCACATGTAGGACTAATTTTGTAGGTATTTTATAGGTAACTGAGCTAAAAACCATAAATCCTCTGTAGCATCATTGTGCTTCCTAACTGCATAGTGTTACTTACAAAACCAAAATATCTTCCTTCTTAGAATTATGTAAATGTAAGTCATGACTTTTACTTGGCTTTGGTTTTAGGGTTTGAGCCAAGGTTTTTGCTCAAGAGTGTGGGCTGCTGAGACAATTGGTAAAGATCAGACATGATGCACTCACAAGCCCATGGTCTCTGCTGTAATCAGATGCAATAGTGAATAGGAAAGCCAAAGTTAATGTGACGGCTCAAATCTGACTCTGCAGCATATTTTTTGCTTACAGACTGGTTTAGGATTGAGCATCTATTAGGTTTTTTTAATCTTCTATTTATAATTAATGTTGAAACTGTAAAATGAAGCAAGAAGAAAAATTTCTTTTTTGCAAGAAAAAAACATTTCAGCTGAAGACTGTCTTACAGAATATGAGGTCAAAGGAAACTCAGTTTAAATATTTCTGTTGAAGTAAATGATTTGATTTATTTAAAGTTCAAATACACACCTAATTTAATTCTTTATTTTGTTACCAGATTGCTGTAGAGGGGCCATAACAAACCTAAAAATATTTGCATGTTGGAAATTAAATACAGCTGTGCTGAAATGAAAGAAGTATATCAAGTTTGTAGTTGTAATCCTTGTAGTAGCATCCAACCCTGTGTGGCCAGATAGTGCTGGCCTGCATTACATCGTTGCAGCATTGTGTATTATGGAAACTGCTAGTTATTGCATTGCCCACACAAAAGTTTTCGATGTTTTTTCCCTCATGAAGTAGAATGCTATCTGCCTTCACTGCAAATATTCTGCATCCAAGAGTATGTAGTATCTTCCTGTATTGGTCTGCTTCACAGGCTAGAATACAACAGAAGCATGACCATAGTCCCTGTGGTTTTGTGCCCCTCGAAGGCAGGGAGGGAGAAGGTGTATTACACTCTCATTACAGTCTAATTTTTGCTTTTATAGTGTTTGCTGACTGAGGTAGGTCTGTAGGCTGCTGTTCGTCCATGGAGATGATCATCGGAGAAGAGCTGCAGTTACCATTCCAGATCAGGTCATAACCAGACATGGTAATGAATAAAGACTGATATGTAATTATTTATGAACTACAAAGATGAATCAAGTTTTTAGAGAGATAAGTAAAACTGCCTTTCCAGTGTCAGTGTGACAGTGGTCTTTGCTCGCTATTGCTGAGCTGTTAGTACTCATCTAAGATCTGATATTTTAATGTCAATCCTCAGATTGAACAAGTGAGCCAGCTTTCTGCTCTTGTACAAGCCCAGCTGGAGTACCACAAGCAGGCCACACAGATCCTACAGCGAGTTACTTCTAAGCTGGAAGATAGGTAATGCACTTTCTGTAAGTTTGTTGAATCGTTTTTTTTGTTTTACAGAGGCAGAAAACCTTTGAGTAGAATGCAACGCTGTTATCTTTTGCAACTTGGTAACTGTATGTTTATGAAAACAAGGGCCATTTCATTAGGCAATTGCAAGCTGAGGTTTATGTTTTGGAGATGCATATACTTCTGAGTATGACCGAATGAGGACTGAGTTCAGGAAAGCATCTCAGTTCAGTAAAGCTGTTAAATGTCATTTAACTGAAAGCAGGTGTTTATAAATACTGGAAGTCAGTGGGTCTTACAACTTTGGATTTCTTACCATTCCTGCATGTAATCACAAAGTAGTCTTTCTGAGATAAGATGTTAATGATTGCTGTTGAAAAAGAGTATCATGTTACATTCTCATCACCTTGCCTCCTTATTAAATGCTCCTTTTTCCAGCTTCCCACACACGCATCCTTCTTAAAGGAAACTTAACATACAGGAAAGATTTCTTTAGTCCACATGGTTCTGGAAGACACTTCCTAAAAGCTGGATGCAATTCCCAAGAGCAGATGATGTTCACATACTGTGTGAAGGCAGCTTTTTAATTGTGCATGATTCTTTGCTGTTTTCTGATGTCATTAGCGTAGATCTAGTTTCTGGTACTACTGGGACTGTCAGTGTTTATTTTCTCAGAGCACACAGTCTGTACACCTCATCCAGTTCTAAGTCTTATAATTTCTTTGTGATTAGGAGCAGCACTGGTTTTGGTAGGTAGGCTGACCAGCAGGCTATTTCTGGATATAGTTTTCAGTACTGTCTAAACAGCTAGCAGAATGATTTACAGCACTTCCAAACGAATACTGCAACTCACTTACTTTACAGAAGCATTAAAAAATCCTCAGGAGCAGGTGGGTTGTTTTGTAGTCCATAAGTAACGCCATGAAGTGAACATACTTCTCTCTGCAACAGATTTTTCTTCCTGTATCAATTCAGATAATCTTTCGCCCTTTTGAAACTTCTGCTAAACAGTCAGTATTTTTGCTTTAAGTTTCAGCTCTGAATGATTTTAGCTTTTCAAGAACCTTGCATCAGACTGCTATTATAGATCGACTGAAATAAATCTTTTGCATAAACTTACTGTGCATCCCTAATTGTAAAGAGTCTCCTGGTTAAATCATCCTTTGTCCACACCACTGGACACAGATTAGAGCACTGTGATACGCTCACGCCAGGGATTAAGCAGGGATGTAGAGCTGTTATTATTTGAACTACTTCTCTTTTCCTGCTGGTGATATGCAGACAGCAAAGAATGCATGGCCCTGGGTTTTGGAGGTTGGTTTTTTGACCATATGGACCAGAAAATAAATAATGCTTTACTTTTAAACTGAGCAAATTTGTTACTGTTCACTCTCAGTGATGTCTACAGCACATACTGCCTGTTTTCTCAGTACTTTTTAAAAGATGTGAATGGAACTTGTTTGTGCTGTTGTTTGGCATGGACAATGTCTTCTAACTGCTATAACTGTCCTGTTTAAAATATTGCCCAAAGAATTTTGAAAAAAATACAAATTAGACTGCAAAAACCATGAGAAATTTAAAAATGCACTCAAGCCTTCTATTCTTTCTGGCCCTTTAGATTAGGCTTCAAAACTTTCTTCAGCAACTGCAAGTGCAAGAATTTTCATTTTTCTTCTACACATTAACGGAAGGCATAAACTTCCTCAAAATACCATGATTCCAGGAACTCGGACTTTAGAAACTTGGCAAACATTGCGAGACTTTCAATAAAATTAATAAAATCTGGAAGGTCAGCAAAGGCTTTTCCTTTTAAACTTTCTTTTCCATGAAGCGAAAGGAGGCTGCACTTTTCAAGATAGAGTATCATGACAGAGCAGCTGGGAAGCAGGAATGGTTTCCCTGGAGATGTTTCTTTTCTTAAGAAACATGGCTCATGCTGAGCTTTTGGGTAATTTTTAGCAAGTTGCTAGAACTGTCGCCTTCTAGTTCATAATCTGTAAAAAATGGTGTTTGTTTCATGGAAATATCAAGTGTAATAGAACTTGTTGAAGTATTTGTTTCTTCAAAACTTTACTGTTTTGAAAAAGTAACTTCTGTTAAGGAGTGAAACACAGCAAAGCCTTTTTATTCAAGTTTATTTTGACAACTTCATTAATTTATGTTTTTAATATGCTTATGGTTTTGTTTATGAAGAAGAAAAGCAGTCTCTGGGGACTGACTAATATTGATAATATTTTGGATGGTGTGGAAGCCTTTGTTATCAGAACCAAAACTGGTTAAGTTAGAAGCAGATCTTTTCAATAGATAAATCAAAGTGTGCTACCAACAGCATATCTGGGGCAGATCTAGAAAAGGTTAGAAAAGCCAACTTGTCTGTTAAATATGGAGGTCTTGATTCAAGGATTCTTCCCTATGCAGTATTAGAAATGTATGTGGCAGTTGTTCTGCATAAGCTGCTCAGATTCTGTCATCATCCGTTCCCTGGATTTTATCCTGGGAACTGAAAATGTACGCTTTCTGAGAAATCCTAGATTTCTCAATTAGAAGAATACATTGAAATGAATGATGCATAATATTTTTATTTTGAGAGTCAGGAAAACTGGAGTTGTGTGCCTGTGTGAAACAAGTATTCCAAATTACAAATAAACTAAGTCTGCAACTGAAGTCAGTACATTCCCACACAGTCTCCTCACAAAATGACAAGAGTTGGCATCGACCAGCTAAACAGTTAAGGCTTGCCAGGGATGGAAACAAAAATGCTAAAAATGGGGGCAGAAATGTTTGTACAGCCCTTCTGTAAGCATTGCTAAACACGTAACAAGTTTTTCTCCATTAGAAGGTCTTTGTTATTGTTGGATGAAAGGAAGCCAGACAAAATGCTAGGTTCCTAGAGGGAAGGAAAAAGTAACAACCTCATGGCATAATCACATCAGGTGGTTTTTGGTAATTTAAACTAATGTTGTAAGCAAAAAATCACTCCAAATGCCAAAATTTGTTTAGTCTGAATGATTGGTGGATGGGAACTTCAGCCATGGAAATAAAGATGTTTCGTGCATCTCGTCTGTTAACATGAAACTAACTCTTGACATTTCACTTAATGTTTTGTCAGAATAAAAGAGGCATCATCTCAGCCCAGGAGAGAATACCAGCCCAAACCCCGTATGAGCCTGGATTTCACAACTGGTGACAATACTCAGCACAATGGAGGAATATCCCATGCCACAACACCCAAACCATCAGGTAATGGCAGTATCAATGTGAGAAGAAAAGCCAAATCTGTCTGAAGTTGCAGAAGTTCCATGCTTTCTTCTAGAGATCAGTTGTTCCATAGTGAGGGAAAATGAGAATGAAGATAGTATAGAAGAAAGCTGTTTGAATTGTTGTTTCTTTGTAAAGTGTTCACATCCCCAGGCAGAACAGGGATGGATAATCCACTGCTTTAAATGTGTCCTTGGGTCAAAAATTTACTTAGTCTTAGAAGCTCAAAGCAATGCTGCTGTATTAAATTAACCTTGAAATATAGATTTTTACAAAATAGGCATTTAGAAAACCAAAAGAACAACTGAAAGTTGTCCATGAAAATGCAGAACCCTGAACCCCCTCAAAACCTCCATAACTTTATCCTGCTTTTTTAAAACCAGGTATTACAACACAAAGAGCCTGAAAGTAAAAATAACTAAAAAGAAAAACAAACTGGACATTTTCTTTGTCCAGTTGGGAGCAGCACAAGCAAGATTAAGCATTTATATGACTGTGCATAATTATTATCTTAAAGAAGTGTTTATTTCATATCAGCACATACTGAGAAAGCCTTATTATTTGTTTCTCACAGTAATGGTCTGTTATCCCATGTTATGGTGAGAGCTGTCCTCTGTCCAGACCCTGACCTCAGTTATTCCAGTTTACCTCAGTGACAATTGCTAGCACACTCCACCTTGCAAGGCTGGATTTTTTTCACTAGATCTTTAATCAGGATTTTCTTCCTTCTCATCACATACTGATGTGAATGTTTGATGTTTTCCCAGGTATAGGCAGCAACAGTATCTCCATTTGGCGCCTGCAACTGGAAATTGTCTTGCATAAACTTGCAAACTCCCTGTAATGTCACTGTGCTAGTGAGGAGGGGGATACCATGGAGATTCCTTGTGTATGAGCGTGGCTTGAGTCTTGCATGCTAAAGCTCTCCTCATGCCACAAGTAATTTTCTTCTTCACTTCTTCTTTGTAATGTCTTGAACACTTGCCTGGGCTAAGGCAGTACAGACTGCTGTTCCTGTGTCTCTTCAGCATTCGTGTTTTCCTCTTCAGAGCACAGTATTTGGCATTTTTTTCAATACGGGCTCTTTCTTTCAAAGGGTTTATCAGTTTCAGAGAAACACCTCCTTCTTTGAAAATTCTTTAATGTATGTTTGGGTTGGTTCATGCAAAGCCCCAATCTTCTATGGTCATTAGAGTTTATTTGCTAAGTCTTCTAAATTTCAGCTGGTAGCAAGGAGGATACCAAACACATGTTGTAAGGCTTATTAATGCCAGCAAAATAGTCTTCATGACAAACAGAACAAAATACACTGTGAGCGATACATAAAGAAATGAAGGAAGGTTTCCCTGCAGAATTTAATAAATTAAATCAGGTATTTGAAAAACTTGCTCCATTGAAATCTATAGAAATGGAATATTTTTGTCCTAAAATAGCCCAAGCATGGGCCTTCTAGCCATAGCGAGTGGTTGAAATGAATATGCAAAGAGATTGAATTTGAGACTTATTAATCCTGAAGCCAGTATACACAAAATATCTGAAATATGTGTTCTTAGAAGTGCCATTATGATGGAGTGGCATGCGTCGGTTCATTCTGACCGCTGGAAGTGCATGAACTTTAGCTATGGAAGGTCAGGTAGGGACGTAAGATTCCTTACAATTTAGTGCTGCTAAATCCTAAGTATTTTGACCCGTAACAATTTTGCTTTTGGTAGGCTTGAAGCTGTAGAGACTTTGATGAGGGGGGAACACAGGGTATGGGAGGAATATTTATTAATTTTATATAACGTATGAAATTCTAATCTAACTAATGACTTATAATAATATCCATTAGCCATCCTAATGAACATGGTCAGATGTTCATGAATTAGCTTATTAGAAAGCTTTCAGTTTCAAACTTGTTCTGAACCTATCCTGGTGGCCCTGCAAGCAAGTGTTTTGTGGGAATGGGGAGCAAATGTCTTTGGAAACCTCATATTAAAATTCAGAGGATTAGGAGCATATACAGTGGCTTACACTATAGCTGTACCAGTGACGTTTCCAAATAAAGGACAAAGACAGTTACATCCTCACTGTTGCTTTAAGCTACCCCTTGCACTACTCACCCGAGGTCAATAGACAAAGCACCTCTGTGCCAGTAACGCTGGAAATACATTAGGGCTTTTGCTTCATTAGATTCCAAACTGATTATAGCCATGCGTTTAGGTGTGGGCTTGACTGTAGCTTGGTTCTTTCAGGATTCTCAGGTACTTGCTAGCAGTCATATATGAAAACTGAAGGCTGCCAAAAGCTGATAGCTGTCTTCTAATGAAGTTTAGCAGTCCAAATTTAGATGTTATGAAAGAACTGTCATCAGCATATGAGTGATACCAGAAACAGCAAAATCTGTGGTAGGTATAATGGTAAAAAGGATACTGTAACTGTTGAGATTTTTAAGCACATCATTTCTTTGTGTTTCTTCTCCATAGGTGTTCACATGGATCAGCCATGCTGCCGAGCTCTGTATGACTTTGAACCAGAAAATGAAGGGGAGCTGGGATTTAAGGAGGGTGATATCATTACCCTCACTAACCAGATTGATGAAAACTGGTATGAGGGGATGCTTCATGGCCAGTCAGGTTTCTTCCCCATCAATTATGTTGATATTCTAGTTCCATTACCCAATTAGGATGGTTGATCCACCACCTCTGACCCAGATAGTTGTGTCAGCACCACTGCTTTCAAAATGCTGCTTCTTACACCTTCCAAGTGCAAACTGCAGTGGTTAGAGCCATCGATTCCCACTGAGCATCTTTGGTTTACCTGTTGTTATACTATGTGGTGGTGACGCGTGGTATCTTCTGAGCCAGCATAGTGTGGGTTAGTTTATTGGCCATGCTGCCCTGGTGGTAAACAGAGCTGTTACTGAGATGAAGCTGCAAAGATGATGGCAAGCAAAGCAGGTAACTCATAGTGAAGTAGCAGGAAGTGAAGGTGGTATTGGGAAGATAATGCCTGTCACCACTGTATTACTTTTCAGTCTTAGTTCTCTATAAAAAGAGGGAAAAGTTCTTGCCATTCCATCTTTCCTTTCCTAATGATACAGTTCACACAGGTCTAACATTGACTAACCAGAATTGTATCTTCCAACCAAACTGGCTTGCTGTTCTCACAGAGACAGTGTAAATGTAGACCCTCTGGTTTCTCAGAAAGTGAACCACTGTACTGTGTGTCATGCTGCTCTCTGCTGATTTTTACATTCTTAATTATTGTTAGAAGGCCTATTTCCATCCAGAGGTAAACTATAAACCATAAAATGGGGATTCCTATTGTAAAAACCTTGGACCACAAACCACCTGAATTTGCCCTTCAGGAACTTTGAGCATGCTCGCCGAAATGCCAGTAAAAGGGCAAGATGGGGAATAAAACTGGCATTTGTTAACTGTTTATTGTCAAGTCTTGGCACAAGATCATGCTGCTTAAGCACCAGCTATCCTTTGTAAACTCATTCACTGAGGAATACGATAACCAACCAAATACGACCCTCACTTCATTTGTTTCTGTCTCCTGTGTGTTCTTCGAACATCATTTGTGCATATTCTGCCCTCAATGAGGACTAAATAAAACTTGGTATCTTTTTGTTTTGAGCAATTAAAGACATGTGGCTGTATATGCAAAAACATTTCCCATATGTTTAGTTGGTTATCTTGTGTTCCTCCTTCCTGCACTTTGTGTGTACAGTGCTGTGCCTAGCTTCTTGGCATTCTTTTGGTAACAGTTGCAGAAGTTCTGTTAGTTTAGTTATCCAGAGTTCTATTTATCTAAATTGTACAGACTCTTTCAGAGGTTTAATGTGCTGCTTCGAATGTGCCACTTCAGTACTGAATGACGTGAAATGAAGACAATTCCCTACTGCTTAATGTAAAAACTATATCATGGAAAGTATTGATATTTCAAATAAATGCTGAGAGAATAACTAGAATAATGTTGTGGATTATTACTTTGTTGCTTTCAAGTCTGTTGTGCTAACTTCAGCTAACAAGAATTTGATTTCAGGAAGCATTTTCCTTATTTTCCACAAATGCGAAAGATACTTTTTTTGTCATTGCCATATTGCTTCAGTCAGTTAAAACTCATACATATAATGGCCCTCATAAACAGGATAAACGTCATGATGACCAGCATGCAATCTTGTGCATACATGTTGTTTCTCATTAAAGAATGCTAGTGTTCACAAACCCCCTAGCAAGCTTGAAGACATGGTAACTTATAATTTATTTTTTCTTTCATGTGACACAGCATTTTATTTCATTTTATATTCTTTACTGTACACATACTATGGTGGGTTAGCCTTGGCAAAGAGCCAAACACCCACCCAGCTGCTCACTCACTGTTCCTCCTCAGTGGGAAGGTAAGAAAGCTCATGGGTTGAGATAAAGACTGGTTACTCTCACAAGCAAAACAGACTCAGAGAAAACTAACTTACTACCAAGTAAAGTAGATTTGTGTAGTGAGAAACAAAAAAGACAAACATTAAAATAGCACCTTTCCTGCCCCATTTCCCAAGCTCAAATTCATTCCTTCAATCCTGACTGCTCCCCCCCAGCAGTGCAGGGGGATGAGGAATGGGGGGTTTATGGTCAGTACATAACAGCTGCTCTCTGCTGCTCCTTCCCGCTCACAGTTCTCCGCTGTTCCAGGAGTGGGTCCCTGCACAGGCCATGCTGTGAGTATCTGCTGGTGCGCCATGGACCACCTCCTCCCCCTCCTTCTTTGACCTGTCTTCCCTCTGCTATTTCTCACTCTTGGGTTTTTTCCCTCCTCCTCTCCCTGCCCAGTGTGTTTTGCCCTGTCTTAAGTATGTTTTCTCTGAGGCGCCACCATCTTGCCTGAGGGGCCCAGCCGTGTCCTGCAGTGGGTCTGTTGGAGCTGGCTGGAACTGGCTGTGTCCGGCACAAGGCAGCTCCAGCCTCTCACAGAGGCTGCCCTGCAGCCTCCGACTGCCAGCACCTCGTCACATAATCCCATAGGCCTACGCATGTTGACGGAGACTCTGACAGAGTAGAAGAAGACAGAGTCTGACAGAGATGGAGCCTCATTCAAGGCTCAGTTGAAGGTGAGTTTGGACAGGGCTCTGAGCAGCCTGATCTAGTTGAAGGGGTCCCTGCTCATTGCAGGGGGGGGTTGGACTAGATGACCTTTAAAGGTCCTTTCCAACCCAAACTATTAAAAAAATATTAATATTTTTTTAAAAATACATACACAGTACAACTTTAGTTACTTTTTGTTACAGTTCTGGACCGGCCTCTAAGAAAGTTTGTGATTGGAAGTAATCTCTTTCAAACCCAATGGCCCTGAAACTTTTAACAGATGTATTAATGGTGATGTACTACAGTTAAGAACTATGTTACAGTTAATGAACTGTTAATTATCAAGGCCTAGCAGTCTCAGCTAGTACTGCTGGATCTGAGAGACACTTTTGTGGCCCTGGCATAACCCTATTTTATCAGATTATTATTTTGTAGTGTTTGTGGAGGGCATGCAAACATAGGGCAACTATCTTAGAGATAATTTTACATGATTTAGAGCAAAAGGATAATTGGTGTGCAGTGCTGTCCCACCCTGCTGAGGGGGCCTATTTTTGTAGGTGTAGGTGTAGGTGTAGGGAAACGTGTCTTTCAACAAATGGGGCCAGAAAGAATGCACAGAATAGCTGAAAAATCTGTTACACTTGATGACATGGGCCTGGTCTTGACATGTTGCACAATACTTGGCAGTTCCGTATTGCTCTGTTCCCTGTCTTGTACAGGTAATCCCTGAAGAATGCTTTATTCCTCAGGTGGTAGGATCAAAATCTGCCTTGGCCAAGACAGACATTACCAGGGCTGACAAAAGTTTGCATCTAAAGCTTCAGTGCTAGGATGAAGGGTGTGATCCAGGGATTAGAAGAAATCAGGAGGCCGTTTGCTTTCACACCTCAGGTAGTTCAAAGCTTTGCCTACAGAGCCCTGTGATTCTATTCCCTTCTAGGAGCACATAAGATGTTGTTGATGGAAGCAACATCCTTTTTTCACTGGCAGATTTACAGCTTCTGTCATCCTGCTTCCTAAGGTGTATGTTTTCAGAAACATTTAAAAAATGTGACATGGGTTCCTAATTACCAAACTTGGCTGTGGAACTGCTGCTCCTCACAGAGGAAATTAGGAAGTCTTCCAGCGCTGAGCTATCAGCTGCCGAATATAGCAAAATGTTTTGAGGTTGATGTTGACTTTTTTTTCTGTTGAACCCTAAGGTTTCATGAAGCTTTTACCTTAGACATTCTCATTTATTGCAAAGTGAAATGTTGTGAGTAATATAGCAAAAAACCCCAACAGTTCCCTGAACAGTTCTCCATTTAAATACAGAAGTGATTGAACCAAATGGGGGTGGGTTTTTTTCCTCTTTTAAAATATCCCCTTCCCTTCAGAAAGAAAGAAGATGGTAGTCACACCCAGAATTTTGTATTTGAATCTTGCTTAGTGATTATACAGACACCTGTCCCTTTACAGATAATCATACTGCTTTTCCCACATGAACTACATGGACAAGACTTGAAAACTGCTATGAGGACTTCTTTCCTGGTTTCATATTTTTTGGTCTTTCAAATCTTTATGGCTACCACTACACTGAGCAATAGTTCTGCTCCAGGATGTATCCTAGGCTTGCCATATCTACAGGCAGAGGAAACTGTCTTAGGAAAGCAGAGAACAGGGTGTGTGTAGGTCAGTGTGCAGATGGGTCTTCTTCCCAGCATAGGAGTAGGCTGAGTTTGAGCTGGGCAAGTGAAGTAATGAATCAGGGCACATTCCCAGGTAACACTGTATAAAACCAAATGCATTCTATAGAAATGGTCTTAATTTTCTGCAAAGCACCAGTAGGTTGTCTTAGACTTAAGCTCAGAATTTCTAAAATGCTCTGTAATTATATTTTTATTATTTTTAAACTCTTAGCACTCTGGTAGTTCAAACACAGACTTGGAATTTCCAGAAGGCTTTGCTGTCTTTCTTTCCTTACTATTTGGCCTAAAATGTTGCAGAAGATGGGAACAGCTTTGTGATATATTCTTGCTGTGCACTGTGAAGTAAGATAAATTCTAAGCTATTTACCTTTAATAGGATCTCCATGGAGATAAAGCACAGCGGAGTTGGTCAAAGAAGCAGCAGCTTCTATCACACCATCCTAGAGCCGCTGGCTCTGGAAAGCCCTGGTGGCTCTGGGACTCAAACAGAGAACACTTCCCTTTCAGATGCTGCTGGGGCAGACAGTGGACGAGCTTAAGTCCCTGCAGTAAGAGCCCTCTCGTGGCCTGCAGCTCATTCGATGGGGTAGTGGCAGCCAGCCTCATGCTACTCGCACTCACTTGCATAGCACTCAGGGCTTGTGCCTTTCACTCTCTTCACCTTTTGTGAAACCTGGAGTTAAAAAGAAGCATTAACAAAGCAGGGAAAGAAAAGGGGACTTGAGCTCCTGTGTCTCTGCTTGTCTATATGCTGGGAGGCTCCAGGAGGGGCTGGGCAGCTCTCTGACAAGATCTACTTTCCCGGTACCTGCAGAAACACACTGGTGCTTCTTTGGGTCACCGCCTGAAACTAGAGAATCCAGCAATTTACCTTTCATAGGCCCCTGTTAGCTGCACTCTAGGTGCTGTGCTCCCACCCCACGAAAACCACATACTTCAGTCTGAAACCATGTACCCATCCAACACCTACATCCAAATTCAGTGTAATGCATACACTCTCTTGTCCCAGTTATGGACCTCTATTTTGACATGTAACCTTCACACTGTCTAACATTTCTGCTCAGGGGTAGGACTTGGCATTTCCTTTTGTTGAAGTTCATTAAGTTCTTGTCAGCTCATTTCTCCAGCCTGTCCAGGTCCCTCTGGATGCCAGCACAACCCTCTGTATCAACCACTCCTCCGTGTTTTGTATCATCTGCAAAGTTATGGAGGGTGTACTCTGCCTAATATTCCAGACCATTAATCATAGAATCATGGTGTCACAGAACGGTTTGGGTTGGAAGGAACCTTTGAAGGGCATCTTGTTCCAACCTCCCCCCACTGCCATGGGCAGGCACATCTTTCACTATATCAGGTTGCTCAAAGCCCTGTCCAACCTGAGTTTGAACACTTCCAATGATAAGACATCCACAGCTTCCCTGGGCAACCTCTTCCAGTGTCTCACCACCCTTATCGTAAAACAATTTCTTTCATATGTCCGATCTATATTTACCCTCTTTCGGTTTAAAACAGTTGCCCCTGGTCCTGTCACTACAGGCCGTAGTAAAAAGTCTATCTCCATCTTTCTTATAAGCCCCCTTTATATATTGAAAGACTGCAATAAGGTCTTCCCAGAGCCTTCTCTTCTCCAAGCTTAACAACCCCAAGTCTCTCAGCCTCTCTTCATAGGAAAGGTGTTCCAGCCCTCTGACCATATTCACGGCCCTCCTCTAGACCCACTTTAGTGAAGATGTTGAACAAGATTGGTCCCAATATTTGCTGCTGGTGTACACCATTCACAGCTGGCCTTCAGCTGGTCATTGTGCTGCTGAACACAACCCTCTGGACCCAGTCATTGAATCAGTTTTCAATCCACCTCACTGTCCACTGATCTAATTCATACTTTATCAGTTTGTCTGTTAGGATGTTAAACCACAGAGAATGTTACACCACAGGACTCCCAAAATACTAAAATGTATATATTTCTCTAGCACTTGCTTGTATATAGAGCAGACCATAGTCTCCTAAAATATTCGGATTCTTAAATAATCGGTAGGTTCTTAAATATTGAATACTTTAAGTCTGGCATCTATTTTCATGTTAGTTGGTGAAACAAATTTTCATAGAACCAAGGAAAAATTTAGATTTGGAGAGTCATCTGTGGAGTCTAGTCCAACCTCCTGCTCAGAGGAGGTATGACTGGATCATGCTGCTCAGGTCCATGTCCAATTAAGTCTTGAACATACCCAAACTGGAACTGCAAATTCTCCAAACTTTTTTTTGCAGAGAGGTGGAACATCCTTAGTTTCCACTGAAAATAATAGTGAAGTCACAGCACTGTAAAAGTTAGCTGGTATATGCTATGCATCAGAATACTTGGATACACACAGGCCTTCAGTGCCTGCTGTAGTGGCTGCCTCCAAAGCTTTTATGTTATGTGTAGTGAGAAGGACATTAGTTATGACTCTGTGTAACAGTTATGGTTACAATGGTTGACAGTACGAAGTACTTGAGGAGTACTGGTATCTAATAGTGGAAAAGACAATACACAGATTGCATAATTACACTGAGTTAATTGCATAACCAGAATTCCACAAATACCTTGGCTAGGTTTCAAAGATTTAACATTTATTCTGAATGCCTGTGTCTAAGGTTTGGTTTTTCAAAGTGCCTATTGAGTTGCCGCTTAGCCCAGTGGTCATTACAGGTTTTGTTTGTAAAATTCCTCAAGTGTCTACATTTCTTACCCAGAAGCACTGAAGCCTTGGCAAAACTCATCTCTGACTCTTTGCAATTGATGAGCTAAATAATCCTCTGCCAATACTGCAAGCAGAACTCAGTCCAGTACACAGTCATATTTTCTTAATTTATGTCAAGATCTGCTGGGCTATTTGATCTTAAAAACCTGTCAGCAAAAATTGTAGCACTAACTCTAGCTGGGCAGTCTCATTCAACCATTTTATATCCCCATCTGCCTGGACCTTCCAGAGATCACAAGAACAGGAAGAAATCCAGAAGCTCCTGTAGTAATGTGGAATGTATCATACGTCTGAAGCTTCAGCCCATGTATGGGGTTGCATGATGAACAAGGCAACTTTAGAAGAGGCAGAAAGATGTTCAGTCTGCTAGTAGGAAGCTTCAGAGCCAGAATTATCCTCTCTTTTTGCTGACTTTTCAGGTGGTGCTGGGAAATGAAATTCCTGGAATTTCTCTGATTTTAGCCTTTAAGTGAAATGTGATCAGAGCTGCTTCTAAAACAAATACCGACATGAAGAGAAAGAGTCATAAATAGAAAACCTCGCAAGCATACTTTACTTCAGTGTGAGAGGAGGAGGTGGCCTCTGACAGTCCTTTAGCAGTAGGCCGAAGTAGTTTGTTAGCAGCTCACAGTTACCATAATGCAAACTTGAACCATCAGGAAAAGATATAGGATGATGATAAACATCAGCACACATCAGTGGTGATGTCCAAAGGAAACTGCAGATGCACCAGCTTCATCAATCCTACAGCAATCTTCTGATCCAATGTTGTACCCAGTTCCTGTATGATGAGCGGAGTAGAGGGAAGAGTAATGCTAAGGCAGCTGGTCAGTCCCTGCAAGTCCTGTAAGCAGGTGCTTTAAAGCTTGCTTTTCAAAGAGCAGAATGAAATTACAGATATAAAGTAAATAGAAGGCAGCTGGACTGTTTATGCCATCGTAAGGCATAAGGCGGGACATTAAAAAGCATGGTATACCACATGAAAATAACTTAGACTCACGACGTCCAATACAAAAGGGCAGCAGCTGCTATGCTCAGCTGTGTGTAAGGCTGAGATAACTGTTCAAAATTGAGGAAGCTTCCAGAGACATGGGACATTGTAGATCATTACACCATGTCCTCAAAATTCCTTCTCCCAGAAGCTGCTCCTTGCTTTCACTTTGGAGCATCCTGAAGTTACTATTTGCTTTCGCCTGGAAGTCTAGCAGGGTCTCATGTGATTCCCAAAGTCACCAAGGTCACATCATACCTGTTTCCAGATCTGTTTAAGGCCCTAAGATGGGACTTAGCATAGATTTGATTTCCAGTGCTGGCAAAGAATTGGTGCCAGGAACTGGGCAGTGAATTCAGTTTCATTTCTCCAACTGTACAAGAGGGCTGATAATGATTCCACATTTCACAGAGCTGTTGAGAATACATATTAAAATGCATAAAGCTCTCAGACTTTACACTGCAGACTTCAGCAAAAATCTGTTCAGTTTGCTCTGTACAACTACGTTATTAATTCAGCCAAATCAAAATTTCTGCTTTTACCCAAGGCCAAAATTTTTACTTTTGCCAGTTTAAGGATATTTACTAAATATTAATACTCTAACCTTCAGTTGAGAGTCTGAAAATGGAGTTAAGCTGAAGGTATCTTCCACTGAATACTGGGATGATGTTTGGCAACTAGAGGTATAATGAGCTGCAATTTCATAGGTAGATGTCTGGAGGTCACAACTTCAGCACTTCACCAGACTGTAAAGTTAACTGTAGATATGTTCCTCCACACCCTCATGTCAGAGGGCCTATCAAATAATAGTGCAATTGGCATCAGTGGTTCTTTTTCTGTTCTTCTTCTCAGCCTGCAAAAGTAATAAATAATCACATTATCTTATATATTTTTCATTTCTTTATGTCTAAAGGAAGTTCATGGAATTCCAAAATTCCCTATAACCCGACAAAAGCTCTCACTTCCTGCTGCTCTCTGCAATATTACAGTATGAAGAGATATGAAGAAACAAGTCTGCTGATCTGGTTTGTAGCACTGTATGCACACTTCTAGAGATTACCAGGAGGCAAAACTGGAAGCATAGACAGGTGGGACACTGCTTGCTGAAGGTCAGCAATCACCCGCTGTCACCTCTGAACAAGTATTTCCAGTCTGTCCAAGAAGATTCTTACTTGATGTCTGAGGCAAAGGCCTCCCTCTTGATAGTGTGCAGCTATCGATCTTGTTTCTAAACTTAACACAGGCCAGCAGCCCACTTTTGTCATAGCTCCTGCGGGGAACTAGAGCAGGGAAGGAGTTTCACAATCCCTGCTGAACTTGCAGGCTCTGATGAGCTGTAGAAAATGCAACAGGACATGATTGTTTCTATTTTCATACCCTGGAAAGCATTTTTTTCAACTGATGATGCATAACATTGCAGCCTTGTTGGTGCAATATGAATGTGGTTTGTTCTACCATGCAGTCAGCAGCCCCTGGAGAAGCCAGTCAATTTCTTCAAGCCACATACAGCGTATGCTGCCACCACCTTTTCAAGACGTGGGAGGGACGCAAATCTGTTTTTAACAAGTCTAGCATGTTTCAAATTAAATGCAGCTGGCAATCTTCTCTTAGATTTTGGACCATGGTTCCTGCTGAATTACAAATAATTTGATTTTAGTTACTGTTTGGTGTTAATACTGTGAGCCAGTAGAGGGCACCCTGGCATTTAATTTTAATACTATTAACTTTTAAATAGATAGGTTTTCTTCCTGAAATTTAAAGTTTTAAATGATACTGTTAACAAACGTAGAGATTCCTACAGATAATGGCCATTGTGTAAAGCCAATTGTGAAAACCTACTTTTTCAATACACCCAAACCTGAACATTGAAATTTAAAAAAACGCAAACAACCCAAAAACCCAAGCTGTAGTAATTTCAGAAGCTCACCCTACTTACTTTTGTCTATCATGTTTTCACAATGTAGGCATTTTTTTTTAATGCAGATCTTCAGAATGGCTTAATAAAACACATCTAAGGGTTGAAAAGTCCAGTAAAACAATTGAATAGCACACACATACTCACATCACCCATGTGTCCTGAAAAAAGTTATTTTTAGCTGTCTCGTAGCTACAGATCCTTCCAGCACAAAGCTCTATAATTTCAATCAGGCACACATTCTTATATGTAGCTTTTACTCCCCTCTTCCCCATATAATAATAGAATCACAAAGGCTTACCTTCAGAAAACATAAAATTAAAAAAAAAAATCAGAAAACTTCTGAAATTGTTCATTCAAGCACAAACTATTAATCATGAAATACATCTGTCAGCCTTTAGCTGGAAGGAGAGTTATGCTCACTTTGGGCCAAACTGTCTCCAGGAATATATTAGAATATGAATGTTTTGACAGTTCATAGCACCTTTCATCTGAAGTTCCCCAAATACTTCATGTATATTAATTGAAGTTTCTTCTTGTAGCAAAATCTTTCTGTTATACCCAGTTTGCACATGGGCCCTTGAGGCATAAGTGATTAAGACCCACTTTTCGCAAAGTGTGTCTTGAAGCAGTTGTCTCAATGCCTGGTTGCTCTTCACTGTAATATTAGGGTAATTTCAAATGTGTTTTGTTTTATTTCTGTAAAAATGTATTACAAGTAAGAGGAGGTGCAGGAACTAATAATGCCTAAAAATTTAATTAATCTGTAACTTGACTATAAGAGATAAGTATGAGAATAAGTATGAAAAAGTGTTTTCAGGAGTAAAGATTGGTTCTCCAGAGACATTCGGGAAGTTATTCATATTGGTAAACAGCTAAGCTGAAAGTGCCTGTTAAAAATGCTGAAACAAGTATTCTTCATGTGAAATCTTAAAACCATACTCAAAAACAGATTGTAAGAATATCAACGTCATGCACATGTGCAAAAGTAGACAGTGAGTGGGGCAAGAGGGTAATAACCTGAGGCATTAGGGACTTCGTATAGACAAGACAGAGAGGACTCAGGCTGTCAAATGTACAGGAGCAATGATGGCAAATCATTGCCTTGTGTGCCCTGCGTGGCACCACCAGAGAGCTAGACTGATGTCATCAGCAATGCCAGTGCTTTGTAAAATGTGGTTTTGCCCAGCAGCACACAGAGATGCCTTTTCCGGAGACTTTTACCAACTCTAGCTACCATTTTGATGCTTTACAATGAGTTAAAAAGAAAACAAAAGAGTCTGACAAAAAGGAACCAGGCATTTTTTGGCCTCATTGGAATAGAAAAATAAGTGAAAAACACAAGCGTGGGGATGGAGCTCCATGGATATAGGCTTCTGCTTTCACCTGTTGTAGGAAATGCGCTTCCGCTCTTGTAGGAAAGGCTTACAAGCCATGCTGCAGGCATGGGAGTGTGAGGATCAGCACATTCCTTGAAAGTATCTTGAATGTGCAAAGTAGAAATGTTTTGTTGATGAGCTCTGGAAAATCCCTTCTAGCAACCAATCTTTGCTGTCTTTATATTCCTGGGTCCTTTCATAGCATCATTAGTGACACCACTTACTTCAGCTAGTACTTTGCTCCTAAAGACCTAAGGGAATACCTTACAGTTAAACCCATCAGGATTACAAAACACAGGGTTTCCAAGGATTAGACAGTCCCAACTCCAGATTGTTTGGATATTCTGTGTTGTGATAGATTTCCAAAATTTCTGGACTGTACAGATGGCAAAATATCTTGTGATGGCTGAAAGCAAATCCTTTTCATAGGTTGTTTAAACTTTCATTCCTTTCCAAGTATTTAATTTGACATTTTTGTCTCCAAAATCTTTTTTATTTGCTGCAGGAGTATCACAACCTTTGCCCTGATCATAAGTAAGTCCCTAAGCGTAATTAACCACGGCTGACAGGCAAGCAAGCAAGCAAGCAAGAACTGAGTGGGATGAACCATGGTATGGACCATGGATCATCAAGTGCCAGGAGAATAACACCTGAAACTGCTGGAAAGGCTTAGTGTGATCTCATTATGTATCAATTTGAGACAGCACATGGCTATAAACCCCCCCAGCAACAGAGTTTGGGAAAGCTGGTATATGGACTTCTGCAATCAAGTAGAAGCACAGAACCCAAGATGCAACTGTTAAAACATTGCCTGCCAAGCCCTCAGGCAGAGCGCACGATGGAGTGGCTGGAGAGAGTGTTGCTTTTTCTGGAGCCTCAACTTTCTGGCATGGGAACGGTGAGGGAATCACACATGTAACTGTATATGTTAACTCTGTGTGTGTCTGAGTATGCATGTGCATGTGTGAGCATGCGTGCAATTCTTTACCTGATACAGCCTATCCCACTTTCTGGTCCACTTAATAGTCAACTCATACATATCATGTTACCTGGTGTAAAATTTGAAGTAAAATTACTCCTATTTTCTCTCTCTTATATATTTTATATGCCACATTTTACCCACATTTCAGTACAAAAGAAAGCATGTGAAACAAAAAAATGAAAAAATATGGGAATATTTCTATCATTGAAAAAAGTATTTAAAACTTTTACAGTCTTCAGGTGTTCTACTCTGAGTTGCTATTCTAAGAAAAATGCCACTGGAAACAATTTGTAATTACAAAGTCATAACTTTTTTTTTTGACAAAAATAAACTTTGGCAAACAATTTTTGATCAGCTCTTGAGTATCTCTGTAATTCAGAGATGTCACCTAGCTACAAGAAGACTTCTTAGGCCAAGATTAAGGTATACTGGGTGTTATGTAAGATGATATCTATAGCTGCTTTGATACGCAACATTACTGGACAACTTGCATCATGTCTTTACCCCTAAACTAGTTTTGCAGTCTACAGATTGAAGCAACAGCCTCTTATTTTATATTTTTTTCATGTTTATATGGAGGATAACTTTTGTTTATGTAGAGGATGCACACCTACTTATTGAGGAGTTGTATTGGGTTTGTGTGGCAAGGTTTTGGTAGTAGGGGGGCTACAGGTGTGGTTTCTGTAAGAAGCTGCTAAGAGGCTTTCCCTATGTCCAATAGAGACAGTGTGAGCTGGCTTCAAGATGGACCTGCTGCTGGCCAAGGTCAAGCCAATCAGTGACGGTAGTAGCACCTCTGTGATAACATATCTAAGAAGGAGGGAAAAAAAACCCCACCTGTGCAACAGCAGTGGAGAGAGGAGTGAGAATATGTGAGAGAAACAACTCTGCAGACACCAAGGTCAGTGAAGAAGGAGGGGGAGGATGTGCTTCAGGCGCTGGAGCAGAGATTCCCCTGCAGCCCGTGGTGAAGACTGTGGTGAGGTAGGCTGTCCCCCGGCAGCCCATGGAGGTTAATGGTGGAGCAGATATCCACCTGCAGCCCATAGAGAACCCCACGCCAGAGCACATGGATGTGCCCGAAGGAGGCTGTGACCCCATGGAGAGCCTGCGCTGGAGCAGGCTCCTGGCAGGACCTGTGGACCTGTGGAGAGAGGAGCCCACACTGGACAGGTTTGCTGGCAGGACCTGTGTCCCCCCAGGGGACCCACACTGAGGCAGTCTGTTCCTGAAGGACTGCGCCCCGTGGAAAGGACCCATGCTGGAACAGTTCGTGAAGAACTGTAGCCTGTGGGAAGAACTCACATTGGAGAAGTTTATGGAGGACTGTGTCCTGTGGGAGGGACCCCATGCTGGAGCAGAGGAAGAGTGTGAGGAGTCCTCCCCCTGAGGATGAAGGAGTGGCAGAAACAACGTGATGAACTGACTGCAACCCCCATTCCCCATCCCCCTGCGCTGCTCGGGGGGAGGAGGTAGAGAAAATCGGGAGTAAAGTTAAACCCAGGAAGAAGGGAGGGGTGGGGAGAAGGTGTTTTTAAGACTGATTTGATTGTTAATAAATTAATCAATTTTTTTCCTCCAAGTTGAGTCTGTTTTGCCCATGACAGTAATTAGTGAATGATCTCTCCCTGTCCTTATCTCGACTCATGAGCTTTTTGTTGTATTTTTCTCTCCCCTGCCTAGCGAAGGAAGGGCTTTGATGGGCACCTGGCATCCAGCCAAGGTCAACCTACCACAGGAGTTTGTCCTGAAGGAGATAATTTTGATAAAGATAATACCAACTTCTGAATCTCTGTTATCAAGATTACTCTTCTTACTTTCATTTTTCCTGTCATCACATCTCTTTTGTGTATTCACTGTAAACCCTGAGAATCTGCTCATGTTCCAGCAGAGACTGAAAACAGTTACTCCGTTTCACTTCTTCTGGCTATGTTTCAGAGTAGCCTCTGCAACACTTTTGCATTTGGCCTTTGTCCTCATCTACTTAACATTCTGTAAAACTTCATGGAGCTTTTTTTATATTTGTGTTGGATGCTCAAACAACAGGGATCTAGCTGAAAGGCACTTTTTAAAATCCCCTAAATTTGTAACTCCTGCCTGCACTTAGCAGTGTGCTGCCACAGGCTGTGTGCATCTCCCCTATCTTTCACCTGTTTTGGTCCTATGCTTAGGCAATTATTTACTTGACTTCATTTCTACAGCACTTAGTATAGAAAGAGGAAAAAAGTCTCCATATTAGATTTTACCACTATGCCTGGCATGGTGTAAGTTCTACAGTTATTTTGCATATCAATCCTTAGCAGCTATAGACACAATCCTACATAATACCCAGTATATCTTAATCTTGGCCTAAGTAGGTTTTCTGTATATTTTCTTTAATAGTGTATTATTCAGACTTGCTTTTAAAGATCTCCAGTACTAAGCTCTGTAATGACAATATAGACTGCAAGGACAACCTTCAGATGCTGCTGCTCAAGTGCATTTATAGAGAAAACAAGTAACAAGCGAAGTGTCTTGCATTAGCAGCATTTAGGAACAGTTAACCCTGTGCAGTTAGTATCCTTGGGGTTAGCAGTCCTGCAAACTGGAAGCAGCTAGTGGGGGTGTCTGCACACAGAGGGAGATAGAAAGGGATGCTGAAGGCTAAGAGTCTGGTGAATAACTCTGGTGATAGGAAAGAGTAATTAGAAATGCCTGGCTGATTGGTATCAACCAGGATGCCATCCATGGTCCCTGCTCAGCTTGACACAAAGGAAATACAAGAAGCAAGAAACTTGACTGTGTGCTCTTCTCTCAGAATAATAAGAGGAAAAGCATTGGGATACATTCTTCTCTTCCCATTAGGTCTGAAGACATTTTCTTGTGTGAACATCTCATAGTTTCTGCTTTTATTATTTCCAGTTAAGAGCAAGAAAGCTAAACCTTCCCACAAAACATATTTCCAAAGTGTTGATTTACCAGTCAAAATATTTTGTGTAAGCTTCTGTGTGACTATGCTTAACATAGTTTCTGACATCTTGAAAGTGATAGCTAGCATAGATAACCACATTGATAAGATATTACGGGTGGTTTTACTTTGTAAAACTTTGTCTTAAAAAAAACCGGGCTACATTTTCTGACCAGTTTCTCTTATGTTACAGCTGCAAAAATCCAGAAATCTGTCCTAATAATTCTGTGCAGGTAATCTGACACTTAGAGGAATTAATACTTACAACCTATGGTTGTTCTATGTTCTATGGTTGTTCAACCTATGGTTGAAGCTGGTGAGGGGTCTGGAACACAAGTCTTATGAGGAGCGGCTGAGGGAGCTGGGGTTGTTTAGCCTGGAGAAGAGGAGGCTGAGGGGAGACCTTATCGCTCTCTACAACTACCTGAAAAGGGGTTGCAGAGAGGTGGGTGCTGGCCTCTTCTCCCAAGTGACTAGTGACAGGACTAGAGGAAATGGCCTCAAGTTGCGCCAGGGGAGGTTCAGGCTAGATATTAGGAAAAAGTTCTTTACTGAGAGAGTAGTGAAACATTGGAACAGGCTGCCCAGGGAGGTGGTAGAGTCACCCTCCCTGGAGGTATTCAAGGAGCGTGTGGATGTGGCATTGTGGGATGTAGCTTGATGGGCATGGTGTTGGGTGGGTTGGTTTTTGGTGTGTTGTGGTTTGTTGTTGTTGTGTGGTGGGGTTTTTTTGTTGTTGTTTTTTTTTTTTGTTGTTGGACTTGATGATCTTACAGGTCTTTTCCAACCTTAGTGATTCTGTGATTCTGTGATTCTGTGATTCTATAAGAAGTGATCAAAATTCCATTCCTCATACCTGCTTAGGCTATCAGAAAGGCCTGAAGATCTGTGAGGTTTTTCTTCCCCTGTCTTTAATGTCTATGCTCTTTCTTCATCTCTACAATCTGTTGGTGCATGAATAGAGCTGATGAGTGTGCCCCATTCAAAACTGGTTTTCATTCTGGGCTGCTGTGAGAGCCTGATGAACAGAGATCATAAAAATCAGTGTCAGGTAACAACATGGATATCAGTACTGAGATATGGGTATAAAAATGAAAATCACAAACTTTCACACAGACAACATGGTGAGAAGCAGAATTGGTGTCAGGTGCAATGTCCTCATTAAGCATCACTGGGGAGAAGTGTTCAAAATAAAGCCTGGGCTGTAAATGCTAGTTTCTAATAGCCGACATGCTGACTTGTTCACATATTTGCTATGAATTTGTTACCTTTACAGCTGCTTCCAGCAATTCAAAATAAATACTATGCTTCCATCCTAACAACAATGCCACTAACTTTCTGAAATATGTCAATAGGGTAGAAATCAGTAGACGTAGAGAGGCGATTTTTGTGAAACTCATGCCAGAACACTACATACAGCTCTAACATCAACACTTACAAGGAACTGAAAAACGGAAATGTGGGAAAATGCTTGCTAATTGTTTGAAGGCTAGGGAAACAACCTGCCGAGACCCAGTCCTTTTTTAGCTTAATAAGAAACAGAGATAACCTGTATTTGGTAGAAAAATATTTATTGGTATAAATGGGATGAAATAGAGAACATACTGCATCTACTAAAGCTCATAAATATAGTAAAGAAAGGCTGTTGGCCAAAATATGCATTCACACTACATTAGTGACTGGGTCCCTTTCAAAATGCAGAGCACAATAAGGCACAGTTTATAGATGTAGTTAATAAGTGGCAATTGAATGAAATTTTGTGGCTTGAATAAATTTGTCTATGAGTTTAATAGCCTCTACCAGTCTAAGAGACAAGAAGTTGATAGTGAGGAAACTAGGAAATTGGAGGGTAGAGGAATAAATGAACATGTTATCAAAGAAGAGGTAGGTAACAGGAAGGTAGAGCAACATCACAGTAATTACTTTCCCTTGATTAAATGAACAGCACTGATGGTTTGTTAATAAGAAGTTTTGTTTGGAATACGTGAAGAATGTTTTAAGTGACACATTATTAAAGGCTTCCTCTCAATTCCTCTCTCTTTTCTTAAAAGGATGATGAATTGGTCACTATCCCTGACTGCCAACAAGTCAGACCAATAGTGTAGGCTCAGTTGAATGGGTTAATAAGATTTGAAAAACCTTGTATTTTATCTCTCTGGTATGCTGTCAAAAAGCAGCTAAATATCATAATCTTTCATTATGGTAACTAGTCTTTAATGGTGATGAAGTCCAGAGAAAATATGGTATATGGAAAGAATGCACTATGGAACTTCCGAAAATGTGACAATATTTAATGTATTACTGTAAATTCCAATTCCGGATCAAAAAAGTGTCAGAAAAAATAGGCATGTAGTGGGGGTTTTAACTGCATAGTTTCTCAGTATGATGTAGTATGACACAATTGTCTATAACCAGCAGTTTTTACTCAAGTACTTCAAACAGGGGAAGAGTTTTGGAGAATGACTGAGATGTTGTTAATGTTTAAACTACATTTTCTTTTACCTGTGGTTCACAGTAATTATGCAACATTCATGATCTTAAGAGAACTTTGTTGTCATTGAAATAAATTTAAAAAAAGAAAAAGAAAAGCTAACTTTCACACAAGATAAAACAAATATTTGTATTTAGGCACTATTTTTCTTTGGAAATTTACAACCAGTTCCTCCTCACTCATACTTGGCCTTTTCTAGTGTTCTTCAAAGCTGAAGATTCACACCTGTGTATTTTAAAAAGAGAATACTGCACAAGGATCTTTCTAACATGGACAGCTATGTAAATCATTGCATTTGGCACTATAGAGTGAAACCCTTCAGCATTTCACCTCATAATCCCTGTACTGAAAACTTACCTGACTTCATCCATTTTAGTTTAATGGCATATGTATGTTTCTATAGTACATGAAGAGCAAGGCAATTTATATTCATGATAGGTGATTTTAAAGTTTTTAATGGATGCTTTAGCCCCAGCTAGACCTGAAGAATGTTCTCTACTGTATTTGGGTACTTGTAACTGCATGTTAGAACTGCACAGTGCAATAGAGGTGTTATCATGTTTAAAATCTCTGCCTAGCTGGCATACAAGTGCTTATTCTTTTCTATTTTCTGTTACGGAACATTCCTAATGTCAAGCATTATTAGCACACCTCTGGATTCCCTGCATATTTTCATTTTACAAAAGAAGCTGCATTGTCCTAGTTCTTTTTTCACAGAATCAGTACGGTTGGAAAAGACCTGTAAGATCATCGAGTCCAACCTGGGGGAAAAAAAAAAAAAACAAAACAAAAAAAAAAAAAAAAAACCCCACACAACACACAACGTCAAAAAACCCACAAAAGAAAAAAAAGAAAAAAAAAACCACAAAACCCACGCCACACAACAACAATAACAAGCCACAACCCACCCAACACCACACAGCACCATGTCCATCAAGCTACATCCCACAATGCCACATCCACACGCTCCTTGAATACCTCCAGGGAGGGTGACTCTACCACCTCCCTGGGCAGCCTGTTCCAATGTTTCACTACTCTCTCAGTAAAGAACTTTTTCCTAATGTCTAGCCTGAACCTCCCCTGTCGCAACTTGAGGCCGTTTCCTCTAGTCCTGTCACTAGTCACTTGGGAGAAGAGACCAACACCCACCTCTCTGCAACCCCCTTTCAGGTAGTTGTAGAGAGCGATAAGGTCTCCCCTCAGCCTCCTCTTCTCCAGGCTAAACAACCCCAGCTCCCTCAGCCGCTCCTGTGTTCCAGACCCCTCACCAGCTTCGTCGCCCTTCTCTGGACACGCTCCAGCACCTCAATGTCCTTCTTGTAGTGAGGGGCCCAAAACTGAACACAGTATTCGAGGTGCGGCCTCACCAGAGCCGAGTACAGAGGCATGATCACCTCCCTGCTCCTGCTGGCCACACCATTTCTGATACAAGCCAGGATGCCGTTGGCCTTCTTGGCCACCTGGGCACACTGCTGGCTCATATTCAGCCGGCTGTCGATCAACACCCCCAGGTCCTTTTCTGCAGGGGAACTTTCCAGCCACTCATCCCCAAGCCTGTAGCGTTGCCTGGGGTTGTTGTGGCCGAAGTGTAGAACCCGGCACTTGGCCTTATTGAACTTCATCCGGTTGGCCTCAGCCCATCGATCCAGCCTGTCCAGATCCCTCTGCAGAGCCTTCCTACCCTCAAGCAGATCAACACTCCCTCCCAACTTGGTGTCGTCTGCAAACTTGCTGAGGGAGCACTCTATCCCCTCATCCAGATCATCAATGAAGACATTAAACAAGACCGGTCCCAAAACCGAGCCCTGGGGGACTCCGCTTGTGACCGGCCGCCAGCTGGATTTCACCCCATTCACCACAACCCTCTGGGCTCGGCCATCCAGCCAGTTTTTTACCCAGCGAAGAGTGTACCTGTCTAAACCACAGGCCGCCAGCTTCTCTAGGAGAATACTGTGGGGAACAGTGTCAAAGGCTTTGCTGAAGTCCAGGTAGACAACATCAACAGCCTTCCCCTCATCCACTAGGCGGGTCACCTGGTCATAGAAGGAGATCAGGTTGGTCAAGCAGGACCTGCCTTTCATGAACCCGTGCTGGCTTGGCCTGATCCCTTGGGTAACCTGCACGTGTCCCGTGAGCGCCCTCAAGATGAGCCTCTCCATAACCTTCCCCGGCACCGAGGTCAGGCTGACAGGCCTGTAGTTCCCCGGATCCTCCTTCCGGCCCTTCTTGTAGATGGGCGTCACGTTGGCAAGCCTCCAGTCATCCGGGACCTCCCCCGTTGACCAGGACTGTTGATAAATGATGGAGAGCGGCTTGGCAAGCTCCTCCGCCAGCTCCCTCAGCACCCTTGGGTGGATGCCATCAGGCCCCATAGACTTATGAGTGTCCAGGTGGCATAGCAGGTCGTTAACTGCTTCCTCCTGGATCATGGGGAGCCTATTTTGCTCTCCATCCCTGTCATCCAGCTCAGGGGGACGGATTGCCTGAGGATACCCGGTGTGGCTGTTAAAGACTGAGGCAAAGAAGGCATTAAGTACCTCAGCCTTTTCCTCATCCTTCGTGACAATGATGTAACTAGGGAAAGATGTAACTAGGGAAAGAAATTAATTCCTTGTACAGTAAAAAATATAATAATAATCGAGTAACCTTTGAAATATGTCAAACAACTTCTTCAGATAGCATAAGTGGGTAAAGTATATCACGTAAGGCTCATACAGGGTTTTAGCTAGAGATACACAAGACAAGCTGATAGATGACAAGAACAAGTCTTTTATCAAATGATCTGTAGGCTCTTTTTCATCTAAAACTAGGAAGGCTTTGTCTTACTTCCAGCTCTTCAACAACTTTGAGCAATCGGCACCAGGCCAAGACAGAAAGAAATGGATACCTGCAAGTACCTTTAGTACAGTGAGAAAGGGTTGCATACCATCCAGGCAAACTGAGAAGAATCTTGGTGATGAAGAGAGAAACACTGTTTGCATTTGGAAGTGTTCAATAGGTTGCTTCATTTTTTCGTTTGTTCTCCGAAAGCACCTATTATGGAGTTTTGTTTACTTGATCATTAATTCCTTGAACTCAGTGCTTCTCTTCCAAGCATCTCAAAAGTAGCTCATGAAAAGGCAAATTTGAGTTATAAAGGTTGGAGGTAGAGAGCCATTGACAGAGTTGAGGAGGAAAATAATGTCCAGAATCTTTTGTCTGATTTAATGGCTGCACCAAACTCTCTGCTAGAGCCTACATTACAGTATCTGGTAACTATTTATTCAAACATTGTTTATTGTCTATCTCTCTGAAAGACTTTTAAGTTTTCCCATGTATTCTGTGCATCTTAAAATCAAAATTATTACTCAACTGCATGGATAGTAAACAGTAAAAAAACAAACTTCATGGTATTTTTATGCTTTAAGTTCCTTTTAAAGTAAAATCAATGTTGTCTTTATCTTAATGATTCTAGCACAGTTCACTGCTGCAAAGTACTGAAGATTGCCTTTCTATGTGGCCCAATTATTTAATAATTTATGAGGTAGAAGATTTGTGATTTGTACTCAGTTTTGATGTGATTCACTCTGTGCACCTGAGCAAAATGTGTACTCTCTGCATACCTCAGTAGCACTTGTTAATCAAATATCATTAATATTAACCAACCTGGTAGAAAACTGCTGCCTATGTGACAGTTACCATAGCATTTATTGACATCGCTGTAAGTACCAGTTTGCCGTGCTGCAAATAAAATTATTTTTGGTGGCTGCAAAACCACTGAATCTGTTACTGTGTGCACTGATTTATTCATTTGGATGCTAAACAGTAAATTTGCACTATTTAAGGCAAATATATGTATATTTATACTGGCATCACCCAAACTGAAACTTAATGTAGTGCTCCAGATGGTTCGATGGGCTTTGTAGCAGAACCAAAATCCTGTAGGGACGGAATCAATGACCTCGTCCATCTCCAGAAGTTTTAACAAGAAGAATTGTGTACTGATACTGTAGTACTTGAAACACACTTAAAAACACCTGAAAAATAATCTCCCAGAACTTGCCAGTCAAAATCCTCTTTAATCTACTTATAGTCTTTCATCCTAGTTAGGCACAAGCACAAATAAGTGAAGCAAAATGCCACACATTTCAGCCAACGTAATGAGGAAAAAACTTTTTACTTTGTGTGTTTCTGTTCTTACCTGATAGAAAAATTCTTCCTAGTTGTTGTATTTCAGTAGATGATAGGTTATGAAGTTCTTTTAATATTTATTTCTGCTGCTTATCTTCAGCCTAAAATTTTGCAACCCTCTGCAAATAGCTTAGCTTGCAGTTACTCTTCACTTCATTTTTGGTAAATTTGTCCTGTCGTGTGTTGGGTTAGTTTGCAGGAGCACACATGCCAAACAGAAAGGCAGGGGCAAAACTATGCAGTTTTAGCTAATGTCAGAACTACAGACTAGAAATGTATCTGAATAGGTTAACAGGCATTTGCTATGTGAAAATGCCTTGAAAGACTGCAGAATGGAATACTGGGTTCTTGCAGTCCTCTTCTTGTCAAGGGACCAGTATTTTTCTCCTATTTTTTCCCCTTCTCAGCATTTCAAACTGCCTTTCAGCAAGGTTGTGTAATAGTAGATAAACACATGCGTTTAGTCTTTTTTTTTTTCCTGCCTTTTCCTTTGGCCTGGGAGGTACCTATGCATAGACGACTGCTCTTCAGCTTTAGCATAAGATTATTTGTAAACCTACTCATACAGAAAACGCTTGGAGACCTAAGGATGGAAAGTGCCACTTCACCAGCCTCAGCAAACGTGCCTGTTCCTAGGCAATAATCAGAGTGTACTACACCTAGTGAATGGGCTCACTTACAAATAATCCCTTTTTTTGTGTTTCCCATGTCTCCACCAATATAAATGAAAATAGCACATGAAAAGTTCTTATCTTTGGGGGGTTATGGGGTGTATAGGACAGTTTGAAAAAGGCTAGGTAGGAATTATACTTCAGATAATGCCCTGAGAAAGCAATTTAATTTACAAGGCTTTCATGGCGTAAGAAGCAGCAAGGTAAATGCAGGAAAGATAAGACAAACTAGACTGATACTAACAGTCTCAGTGCTCTGGTATGCTACTTTCTTAGGAATAAAAACCCGCCAGTTCATTCCAAACACTTTCAAAAAAGTTCCTGAAATCAGTGGGGAGTGTTTCAATGAGGAGTATTGCATCTAGTGATGCAATGTCTTGCAAAAAGTTTAAGGCAAATCTCACACTTGTATAGGTACTTCCCATGCATTGTGTATGTGTGTGTGTAAATACAACTGGTGAATTTCTTTCTCACAAGTCATTAGGATATAATATGACTTTGCACACTTAACTAACGTTAATGCAATGGTTTAGATCCTTTTAATCCACATCTAATATCAGGTCATCACCAAGTAAAAATTAGTGCATTTCAAAGTAACACACATTTTGACAAACAGGAAATGCTCTTGGTATGAATTCCTAAATGTAAATACGTTTCACTAGCCCTGGCTAGTAACAATTAGAAAAATTTCTCAACATGCTATAAGTATTGCAGAAGTGATTATGGACTGCAGAGCACGTGATAGGGTACTACTTTCTTTTGGAAATTTGGTAGCATATTTACCAGACATGTTGTTAGCAATGGGATATAGATATTAATACATAGTTCAATGAAAGGATCTCCTCAATTTGTTCCATACTATGGTACTACAAGCAGTAGACAAACAGTTTTTATTTTATTCAGAGAAAACTGTGTTGCTTATAGTCATTCTGAAAATGTCCTACCTTGCAAATTTTCTTGTGGATTTGAATAGAATTTTTCAGGAAATAATATGCCACTTATTCACTGTAAAGACAGCAAAGTTCAGTCCCTAATACACTCTATTTCTATTTTCCCTTCCTATCTCCTACAAATGAAGTGTTTTATTCTGCCCCTTGATTTTTTGGTTCCTGTGTTCTTCCTTCAAATCTAGCAAAATGTAAATGTTTTCAACTCTAGCACTCTTTCAGTCTGTCTGTTTCACTTTTTTCACTTTGGATTTCTTTCACTCATCTAACACCTGCACAGTCGTGCTATCTCCCTAGGAGTCCCACATCTGTTCAGGTGCATACCCACACCCCCACCAGACCATACATGCCCAAACATAGTATATTTCTGGATCCATGGGCTCCAAGAACCCACTGTTGGAGTCCAGCTGCTCAAAAAACTTCAGTATTCATAATATGGTCATTTCTCTTTTTCAGGGCACATTTTATTTTACCTCCTGGAAGGGCAGGAATAGAAAATTTACTGCAAAGTAATATTCCTTAGGATTGACTATCAGTTCAGTCTGGAAATTACTTAGAAGGCCTACAAGACTTCTTGCCAAGCTTCTGCCCCTTAGGTATTAGCTTCTGGGTTGATTCACTAGGGACAGGTGAGAGATATCTGGGTCATTTTCAACACAGATACACGTCAAGCTAACTGCTTCTGAAATAAACAGATCAACTTCTAAGAAAAGGGTTGTTTAAAGAGCTGCCAGTGGGTATTCTACTGTTTGCCTCCTTTCCAACCCCTTTTACATTTTAGGTTTTGAACTTTTCTTCTGCTTGGTCTGGATTCTGCCTTTTTGAAATCATTAGGAGTTTGTGCCATGGGATGAAGTCTGTAAAACAGGAGGAATAGGGCCTAACTTACAAATTTTTACAACTTTACAAATAACTTACAAAGTCCAAGGACAAACAGACGTACAACCTTGCCAAACGTTTCTTGAAAGAGTTCTTGCCCTATTCACCTATTCCTGCACTTAAAAAGCTTTGTTCTTTTCCAGTTTATAGCATCCTCCAATTTGATCCAGCACTGTAAGTCATAATAATGCTAGGTTTGTGACCATGTGTTCGTTTCTACGGCAACGAAATGCTAAGTCACAAATACAGGATTATGGCTGTCAGCAAAATTATTCTTATCCAAGCACAAATATGCCAGAAAATAAACAGCAAAGGAAATGTACAAAATGGTGGGCCAACTAAGTTGTTCTGTGCAGAAATATAAAAGAAACGGTCTTAAGAAGCTACTCAAGAGACAAGCAAAAATTAGTTGCCTACTATTGGTTATTTTAATTAGAGACCAAATAAAATTGCATTAGAAAATTTAGGGATGTTTTCAAGTGTCACTAAAGGCAGGAAGTTTCCTGCTGGAAATGGCATCTTTGGTACAAACGTTACTATATTCTATTAAAGGGCTCTTGGTGTGAAAAAGGCTTTACTAGGAAGACTTCCAGCGCGAATTTTCTGACTGTTCTGGACAAACAATTTGTCTCTTGATAGAATCAATGGTTTGGGTTGGAAGGGACATCCAAAGATGTTGCAGTGTTTCACCACCCCCATTGTAAAGAACTTATTCCTTTTATCTAGTCTGAATCTACCTTCTTTTAGTTTAAAACCATTACCCCTTGTCCTATTGCAACAGGCCCTACCAAAAAGTCTGTCCCCATCTTTCTTACAAGCCCCTTTTAAGTATTAAAAGACCAGAGTCCTCTCCTCTCCAGGCTAAACAACCCCAACTCTCTCAGCCTTTCCTCATAGAATACGTGTTCCAGCCCTCTGATCATCTTCGTGGCCCTCCTCTGGACCCACTCCAGATCCATGTCTTTCCTGTGCTGAGGACTCCAGAGCTGGATGCAGTACTCTAGGTGGGGTCTCACCAGAGTGGAGTGGAGTGGAGCGGCAGAATCACCTCCCTCGACTTGCTGGACATGTTTCTTTTGATGCAGACCGGGATATGGTTGGCTTTCTGGGCTGCCAGTGCACATTGCCAGCTCATGTCCAACTTTTCAAACACCAGTACCGCCAAGTCCTTCTTCACAGGGCTACTCTCAATCCTTTCAACCCTCAGCCTGTATTGATACCAGGGGTTGCCCTGACCCAGGTGCAGGACCTTGCACTTGGCCTTGCTGGATCTCAAGAGGTTCACATGGGCCCACTTCTCAAGCTTGTCCAAGTCCCTCCGAATGGCATTCTGTCCCTCAGGCATGTCAACCGCACCACTCAGCTTGGTGTCATCTGCAAATTTGCTGAGGGTGCGCTCGAACCTACTGTCTGTGTCATTGATGAAGACATTGAACAGTACTGGTCCCAATCACAGAATCACAGAATCACCGAAGTTGGAAAAGACCTGTAAGATCGTCAAGTGCAACCATCAACTAACACCGCCATGCCCATTAAACCATGTCTCACCATGCCTTGTCCACATGTTCCTTGAACACCTCCAGTGAGGGTGACTCCACCACTTCCCTGGGCAGATTATTCCAATGTTGCACCACTCACTCAGTAAAGGAATTTTTCCTAATATCCAGCCTGAACCTCCCCTGGCGCAACTTGAGGCCATTTCCTCTAGTCCTGTCGCTAGTCACTTAGGAGAAGAGACCAGCACACACCTCTCTGCAACCCCCTTTCAGGTAGTTGTAGAGAGCGATGAGGTCTCCCCTCAGCCTCCTCTTCTCCAGACTGAACAACCCCAGTTCCCTCAGCTGCTCCTCATAAGACTTGTGCTCCAGACCCCTCACCAGCTTCGCTGCCCTTCTCTGGACATGCTCCAGCACCTCAATGTCCTTCTTGTAGGGAGGGGCCCAAAACTGAACACAGTATTTGAGGTGCGGCCTCACCAGCGCCAAGTACAGGGGCACGATCACTTACCTACTCCTGCTGGCCACGCTGTTTCTGATACAGGCCTGTATCAGGCCACCTGGCACACTGCTGGCCAACACCCCAGGTCCTTTTCTGCGGGGCAGCTTTCCAGCCACTCTTCCCCAGGCCTGTAACGTTGCATGGGGTTGTTGTGACCAAAGTGCAGGACCCGGCACTTGGCCTTCTTGAACCCCATACAATTGGCCTCAGCCCATCGATCCAGCCTGTCCAGATCCCTCTGCAGAGCCTTCCGACCCTCAAGCACATCAACACGCCCACCCAACTTGGTGTCGTCTGCAAACTTGCTGAGGGAGCACTCAATCCCCTCATCCAGACCATTGATAAAGATATTAAACAAGTCCGGCCCCAAAACTGAGCCCTGGGGGACTCCACTTGTGACCGGCTGCTGAACTGGATTTCACTCCTTTCAACACGACTCCCTGGGCTCAGCCATCCAGCCAGTTTTTTACCCAGCAAAGAGCGCACCTGTCTGAGCCATGATTTGCCAGATTCTACAGGAGAACACTGTGGGAGACAGTGTCGAAGGCTTTAGTAAAGTCCGGGTAGGCAACGTCGACAGCCTTTCCCTCATCCACTAGGCGAGTCACCTGGTCATAGAAGGAGATCGGGTTGGGGAAGCACGACCTGCCCTTCATGAACCCGTGCTGGCTGGGCCTGATCCCTTGGTTGTCCTGCACATGCCCTGTGAGCATCCTCAAGATGAACCTCTCCATAATCGTCCCTGGCACCAAGGTCAGGCTGACAGGCCTGTAGTTCCCCAGATCCTCCTTACGGCCCTTCTCGTAGGTGGGAATCACATTGGCAAGCTTCCAGTCATCTGGGACCTCCCCCGTTGACCAGGACTGTTGATAAATGATGGAGAGCGGCTTGGCAAGCTCCTCCGCCAGCTCCCTCAGCACCCTTGGGTGGATGCCATCAGGCCCCATAGACTTGTGAGTGTCCAGGTGGCATAGCAGGTCATTAACTGCTTCCTGCAGGATCATGGGGAGTTTATTTTGCTCTCCATCCTTGTCTTCCAGCCCAGGGAGCTGGATACCCTGAGGATACCTATTATGGCTATTAACGACTGAAGCAAAGAAGCCATTAAGTACCTCAGTCTCTTCCTCATCCTTGATGACTATGTTCCCCCCTGCGTCCAGTAAAGGATGAAGATTCTCCTTGGATCTCTTTTTATTGTTAATGTATTTGTAAAAACCGTTTTTGTTATCCCTTATGACTGTGGCCAGATTGAGCTCTAGTTGTGTTTTTGCCTTTCTAATTCCCTCTCTGCATGACCTAACGAGATCCTTGTATTCTTGATCCTTCTTCAGTTGCCTGCCCCTTCTTCCAAAGGTGATAAACTCTCCTTTTTTTCCTGAGCCCCAGGAAAAGCTCCCCATTCAGCCAGGCTGGTCATCTTCCCTGCCGGTTCTTCTTATGGCACATGGGGACTGCCTGCTCCTGCACCTTTAAGATTTCCTTCTTGAAGAAGGCCCAGCCTTCCTGGACCCCTTTGCCCTTCAGGACCGTCTCCCAAGGGACCCCCTCAACCACTGTCCTGAACAGGCCGAAGTCTGCCCTCTGGAAGTCCATCGTAGTGGTTTTGCTGACCCCCCTCCTTACTTCACCTAGATTTGAGAATATTTCATCATTTCATGGTCGCTAAGCCCAAGACGGCCTCCGACCTTTACTTCTCCCAGCAGACCCTCTCTGTTTGTAAACAGCAGGTCAAGCAGGGCACCTCCACTGGTAGGCTTGCTTACCAGCTGTGTCAGGAAGTTATCTTCCACACATGCCAGGAACCTCTGGGACTGTTCCCTCTCTGCTGTGTTATGTTTCCAGCAGACGTCTGGTAAATAGAAGTCCCCCACAAGAACAAGGGCTTGCGACTGTGAGACTTCTGCCAGTCACTTGTAGAACGCTTCATTGGCTTCTTCGTTCTGGTTGGGTGGTCTGTAACAGACACCCAGCAGGATATCTGCTTTGTTAGCCTTCCCCCTCATCCTTACCCATAAGCACTCAACCTTGTTGTCACAATTGTTGAGCTCTACACAATCAAAACACTCCCTAACATACAGAGCCACCCCACTGCCTCTCCTTCCTTGCCTATCCCTCCTGAAGAACTTACAGCCATCCATTGCAGCACTGCAGTCATGTGAGTCATCCCACCATGTTTCTGTGATAGCGACTACGTCATAGCTGTCCTGCTGCACAACGGCTTCCAGCTCCTCCTGTTTGCTGCCCATGCTGCGTGCACTGGAGTAGATGCACTTGAGCTGGGCTATCGATTTCACCCCCAACATCGGCATGCCACCCCTACGCTCATCTCTAGGCAGCCTGGTTTCATCCCCTTCCCGCTTTGAATCTAGTTTAAAGCCCTCTCGATGAGCCTCACCAACTCATGAGCGGGAATCCTTTTTCCCCTTGACGATAGTTGAACTCCATCTGCTGCCAGCAGACCCGGTGCCATGTAGACCACCCCATGGTGAAAAAAAGCAAAATTCCTCCGATGGCACCAGCCTCTGAGCCACGTGTTAACCAGGTTCGCTTTCCTGTTCCTCTCAGTGTTCCTCTCTTCCACTGAAGGGATTGACGAAAACACTACCTGAACTCCCAATCCCTCACCCAGTCTCCCCAGCGCTCTGAAGTCCCTCTTGATCACTTTGAGGCTTCTTTGTGCAACCTCGTCGCTGCCAACCTGCAAAACCAACACTGGGCCGTACCAGACCAGGGAGTTTCCTAGTGACCTCTCTCACCCGGGCCCCAGGGAGGCAGCAGACTTCCCTGTGGGTTGGGTCAGGCCGGCATATTGGGCCCTCTGTTCCCCTCAGGAGGGAATCGCCTACGACAATTACCCTCCTTTTTGTCTTAGTAGAGGTGGTTCTGATGCGTGGCGCAGACTGTCTCGCCCTAGGCAGCCCCCTGGAAGGACTATCATCCATATCCTCATTAGCCTGGCCCTCAAGTTCCAAAGCCCCATATCTGTTGTGTAGGGGCAGCTGGGAAGGTGAGGCAGGCTGGGAGGGGATTCGCCTGCTGCCCCGAGCAGGGACCTGTTTCCATTCCCCTTCGTCTCTAAGGTCCCCTCCTTCTGCCCGGTGGCAAGAGGGTAAGGGATCCTCTGCTTCTCGAGGAGCCTCCATCCTCTGCCTTTGCCTCAGGGACGGCAGGGCATGGCTCCACCAGTCCATCTCCCTCTTGCACTCCCTGATACTCCTCAGCCTCTGCACTTCCTCTTTCAGCTCTGCCACCAGGCTGAGCAGATCGTTCACCTGGTCGCACCGCACGCAGGTGTGATCTCCCCTGCCCTCCGGCAGGCTCAGGCACTCCTGGACAGCTGCGTGCCTAGGCGGGAGCTCCGTCTGGGTCGCCACATTCCTTCTGGCGATGGCTTTCAGACGAGTGGAGACCATCGCTGTGCCTCTTCTGGGAGGGCGACATCCACTCGTCGAGAGAGCCTCTCGAGCCAGGAAGGGAGGCGCCCTGCCCGCACGCCCTCCCTGCACGCCCCGCCTGCGCGAACTGACACGCAAACTGCCGTGCCACGCCCTTCTGACGCGCCACGCCCTGTTCGCCGTGTTCCGTGTCGCTCGCGCTCCCTGGGGGCTGCTCTTGTACGTGAGGGGCTCAGGCCGCCGCCGCCGCTTTAGTCCCCGCCCACGGTGAGCCAGAGCTGCCGCTCGTCAGGAGCTCTCTCTGCCGGCTCGGGCGGGGGGCGGGGGGGCGCCCTCTCTCTCCCTGCACTTTCGCCTTTGCTGTTTGCCACCCTAGGAAGGGTCCCCCGTCGCGATCCTCCGCTCTGGAGCCCTTCGCCTCGGTGGCTTCCAATACGGACCCCTTGAGGGACACCACTCTTCACTGGTCTCCATCCGGACACTGAGCCATTGACCACTACTCTCTGAATGCGACCATCCAGCCAACAAGTCCTTATCCACCCAACAGTCCATCCATCAAATCCATATCTCTCCAATTTAGAAAAGGACGTGGGGGACCGTGTCAAAGGCCTTAAGTAAGTCCAGATAGACGACATCCATTGCTCTTCCCTTGTCCTCTGATGTAGTCACTCCATCACAGAAGGCCACTAGGTCGGTCAGGCAAGACTTGCCCTTGCTGAAGCCTTGCTGGCTGTCTCGAACCACTTCCCTGTCCTCCATGTACAAAGTCTATTTGGAGACCAGTAACTAGCAGTGTACCGCAGGGGTCAATACTCTGCACAGTCCTGTTTAACATCTTCATTAATGATCTGGATGATGGGGCAGAGTGTACCCTTAGGAAGGGTACACAAAACTGGGAACAGTGGCAGATACACTGGAGAGTCATGCTGCCATCCAGTCAGCTTTCAACAGGCTGGAGAAATGGGCTGACAGGAACCTCATGGAACCTCATGAAGTTCAGCAATGAGAAGTGCACAGTCCTGCACCTGGGCAGGAAAAGCCCCAAGCACCAATACAGGCTGGGGGCCACCCAGCTGGAAAGCAGATTGGCAAAAAAGGACTTAGGGGTCCTGGTGGACTCCAGCTTGACCATGAGCTAGCAATGTGCCCTTGCGGTAAAGAAAACAAATGGCATCCTGGGCTGCATTAAATAAGGTATTGCCAGCAGGTTGAGGGAGGTGATCCTTCCCCTCTACTCAGCACTGGTGAAGCCACATCTGGAGTCCTGTGTCCAGTTCTGGGCTCCTCAGTACAAGAGAGACATGGATGTACTCAAGAGAGTCTAACAAAGGGCCGCAAAACTGATGAGGGGACTGGATCATCTCTCTCATGAGGAAAGGCTGAGAGGGACTGTTCAGCCTGGAGAAAAGCAGGCTCGGGGGAATCTTGTTAATATACAAAAATACCCGAAGGGAGGATGCAAAGGAGACAAAGCCAGGCTCTTCTCAGTGGTGCCCAGTGACAGGACCAGAGGCAATGGGTGCAGAGTGAAACACAGGAGGTGCCCTCTGAACAGCAGGAAACACTTTTTTACTATGAAGTGACTGAGCCCTGGCACAGGTTGCCCAGAGTGGTTGTAGAGTCTCCCACCCTGGCGATATTCAATAGCTGGCTGGACATGGTCCCAAGCAACCACCTCTGGGTGGCCCTGCTCGAGCAGGGGCGTTGGACTGGATGACCCGCAGAGACCCCTTCCAACTTCAGTCAATTTGATACTAAGCTTACAGCTGTCCTCTTGCAGACAGTTGAGCAGATGCTTTTCTTCCAAACATTTCTCAGTCTTCCACAGAAAATGTAGCCTGCACCAACGTGGTCTGATTTCACAGAATCACAGAATTACTAAGGTTGGAAAAGACCTGTAAGATCATCAAGACCAACCTTAAAAAAACAAAGAAAAACCCCAAAAAAACCCAAACCACACACAAAAAAATACCAAAACCACCCACAAACCACAAAATACACCACAACCCACACCAAAACAACCCACCCACACCACACAGCACCGTGCCCATCAAGCCACATCCCACAATGCCACATCCACACGCTCCTTGAATACCTCCAGAGAGGGTGACTCTACCACCTCCCTGGGCAGCCTGTTCCAATGTGCCACTACTCTCTCAGTAAAGAACTTTTTCCTAATACCCAACCTGAACCTCCCCTGGCGCAACTTGAGGCCATTTCCTCTAGTCCTGTCACTAGTCACTTGGGAGAAGAGGCCAACACCCACCTCTCTGCAACCTCCTTTCAGGTAGTTGTTCCCTGCCAATAGAGGACAGTAGCAGTGGAACTCTTGGGTAGCACGCCACCAACCTCTCGCACCCTCACCTATGAATTAGCTTGATGACAATGTAATTGTCCACCTGAACTTACCTATTCCCACATTAGATTTAAAGGCAAATGAAGAAAGCAATGTGGGAGGAGAGCCAAGTGCCAAAGCTTTCCCTGCAAAGCTGCGTCCACTGGACTGACAAGGAGATTACACTGGTTTTCAGGCCTCCTATACTTAGCAGAGTAGCAGGGATGACGGTGAAACCATTGGCTTTTGGCTTTGGAGTTTACATCAGTTTGAGATGAATGGGTGTAGGTCCATACCCTTGCGTACCTGCTGTTGAAGATGCAGAGCTGAACTGGGCAAATCTCCCCATGACAAAGACAGATGTTTATGTGTATAGCATTCAGCAGGGAGCTGACTCTGTTTGGCATTTCAGGGTGGCGGAACGGTGGCCCTCTTAAAGCCAAGCAGAAGGCAGAAGGCAGAAGCAGAGGGCTGTCCCTGGGAGCGCACACGGGCACAGGGGAACTGAGCCAGGATCGCTCCCCTCCCCAGAGGTCAGGTTGCTCAGGTCTCCTCACACATCTCAAGACACCCCTCAAGGGTCCCAGACATGGCTGCACCCCATGTGGGCCCCCACTAGACACAGTCCCCAGAGCCACGGTACCCCCTGAATGGAACGGGCCTGTGCTTTGGGGGTCAGGACCCCCAAATGCTGCCAGGCTCTGAGGGCTCCTTCCTGGGGTGAGATGGGGGGTGGCCCTCATGCCAAAGGATTTTGTCAAGGAACTTAGGCAAGGAAAGTCTATAGGAGCATCGTCTCCTTTTGCTTGGTTAGGAAACAACCTCGTAGTGGAGAGAAAGCGGAACGCCTGAAGAAGGCCTCAGCCTGCGAAAGGCACAAGTTGGCTGCTTTGAGGGAGCCTCTGAAATGACATTGCTCTGCATCAGACTAACAGCCACATCCCTCTGGTCTGTTTCTCAATTTTCCTCTTTAATTCTTATTGAGGGAGGGTCTCCACATGTGTCTGGCCGATGGCATTCATTCCCACGATCTTCCCATGCACTTGCACTCGATAAATGCAGGTGTATCCTGGTTTTCCCCAGTTGCTCTGTATGACAAGCTTCAAAAACCGAAAGGCTCTGGGGATCCCATTCTGCAAAGAAACCACAGCAAAAAGCAACATCATTCCTGGGGTATAAAGAGTGACAGCAGGCTCTGCGCGTCTTTCTTTGCCAGCCCGGCCCCTGCTCTGGGACCAGCTCCTGCCCTGGCTGAGGCGGCAGCTTCTCCCTCCTTCCCTTCTCCCACCCAGGTGGCCGCTGCAGAGCAAATGCCTGGTCTCAGAGAGCATGATGAGCAGCTGTGGAAACCTGAGGCTCGCTGGTCCTGGGGAAATGGGGTCTGGGGAAAGTTCTGCTGCTGGGGCAAGGTGCTGGGCATCCTCCCTGCCACAGCCTGCCCGGTGGGTGCAGCCAGGCAGCTCTGGGGACCCAGATGGTTGTGGGGCCAATGCAGCCTTTGTTCTGCTTTTGCCATGCTGCTTGCCAGATGCCACTCACTCTCCCTCCCGATCCCACCAATATTTCTCTTAGCCAGGATCAGGCCCTTGCCCCAGCAGGAACTGTCCACACTCCTTCTCCAAGCGACTTGCTGGCAAACCAGCATTTCTGCCCTGGGCTCTTGCCCACACACAGTCACTGTACCTGCAGAAGGAAAGTCTGGGTTGGCTTTTTCTGCACAGTGTAGGTGAATGTCCCCAGCAGAGCTTCGTCCTCTCCTTCTTCATCCAGTCCCTTGGAGAGAAAGCACAGGGGAGCAGGTCAGGCTCAATGCGCCCATGAGAAAACGCTCATGCCAGATCCAGGCCCATGATCCCCACCCAGCTCCTGCAGCTCCAGCACAGTCTGGTGCAGAGTGAGGTGTGGCTGAGTCTCCTCCTTGTGTGTTGCTCAAGGGCCCGGAGGTGCTGGGCCAAAATGCGCTGAGCAAGTCTTAGGAGGGGTGACTCTGTCCCGCATGTGCCTTGAAATTTCCCCTCAGGGAACGGCAGTGCTTGGGAGCATGCAAATCTTGGCAGATGTGCAGAGAGCAGCAAGTCCCCCTTATAGCTTTTCCCCGTGACCAGGTCCCAGCCCCCAGTACCCAGCAGAGACTTACAGAGACTGTGAAATCTCGGGGGGCGCTACTGACAGGCCCCAGCAGAGAGTCTATCTTTGAGGTGTGCTGTATGGTGACGGCCATTGGTCGTATTTGTGTGGGCAACTGGATTAGCACCTCACTCCGAGACCCTTGGAAAGGCCAGCAGTATCCCGGGGAAGCATCTGGCTGAAAGCAGAGGGCAAGAGCAATGAACGTGAGGGTGTGATGAGGCCCGCTGCACTTCTGTGCAGCCAGAAGCACAGGCAGCACTGCACCTGTGGGCTGTGCTTGTGCTTGGAATGAATGGCGTGTTGGGAAGCGGACGGAAGCACCTGGCTGTCTTCCCAGCCCAGGAAAGAGGAAAATAGCCAGCCAGTGGCAACACTTGATACCCTGCACTGGAGTCAGGGTTTTCAAGGAACCTCTCTTTTTGGCGAGCAGCTCTGCAGCCTCCCCTCACCCTCCACTGCCTCCTCAGGAAAGGGACAATCAATCAGAGGTGCGGCAGGGAAATGAGGTCCTGAAGGAGAAGCTCCTTCACCCAGCAGTGACCAGGGACAGCAGGCAGGAAGCTTGGCTCAGGTCAGCCCCCTTCTGAGGGCAACTGCTGTTTTGTAGCGTGCCAAGCCCTGTATGAGACCTCAGGTGTCAGGCACCGGAACAGTGCCGTGGCCTGTACCACTGGCCTGAGGGGAGATGCCCTAGGGCTAGCCCCCAACCTTGTAAGAGGCAAGAGAAGCAGCACTGACAGTTTCTGCTACCGTACCTGCACAAAGGTATCCAGAAGGGGTGGAGGACACAGGAACCAAAACACCCTGCAGAGCCATGCAGAGCTGCTGGATGATCTCTGCAGGTTGATGGCAGCCCCTGAAGGGAGAAGAGAGCAGCTGACTGCAAAAGGCCCCAGGCTCAGAGGACCTGGTGGCTGCAGACGACTTCTGAGGCTGCCTGCCAGCCCTGCACGCAGCACCGCACCCTTGGAGGTGCCCCAGGAAAAGGAGGGGATCTCTGGTGACAGCTTTTCTCTCCCAGCCCCACAAAGAGAAGGTCTGCAGGTACTGGGAGGCAGCAACCCCCCATCGGAAGGGCAGCAGACCCAAGCCACGGCCCCGCTGTGTGGACAGCAAGGACAGTGCAGCCATTCTTCTTCATTCCCCAGGAAAGCTCTGTGGAGTGGGAGAGGGCAGAAATGCTGTCAGGAGCTTGGCCAGGGCTCCAGTGAGGGGTCTGACAGCAAGGCTGGGATGAGCCCAAGGAAGCTGCTCAGCCACAGTCATTCTTTTGGGCCCCATGGTTTTGTCCCACGTCCCTATGCCTTGGAGAGCAGAGTCTGCCATGCAGCCTCCTTTTGGGAACGCTAAGCAGCAGCCCAGTGCGATGACAGCCCTGCCTGCCTGTGTCCATCTGTACCTGCACTTTTCAGAGCCCAGTCGGACATCTGTGTGACTGCAGACATTGCCTCTTTTATTTGCTGAACTTCCTGGGAAAGACAAATGAACAGAGGAAACAACCATGTCAGACCTGGCCAAGAGAAGGGGCTTTACATCAGAGCAGCTCAACCAGCAGCCCCTGACAATGGGTATGTGGGCTGAGCAGGAAAAGCCCACCAACTGGCCCACGAAGTGCCTTGTGCGGGGCCATGCTCATCCTAGCCTTCATTCCCAAAGTGCAGGATTACCTTCTTCATAGAGCCAATCTCTGCAGCCAGGCTCACCACCTCATCTCTCAGCTGTTGCATTTCTTGTGATTGTTTCCCCAACAGAGCAAATGTGTTCCTGCAATCACCAGGAAAGCAAATCTTATCAGAGAGCTGCCCAGCCCCTCCCAGAGCCTCCAAGCTTGGGAGAGGCAGAGACAGAGGTGCTCAAGCCCCCTTTTCTTCACCCAGTTTGTGACTGCTTCCTTTCCCCTCCAGGTTTAGCAAAAGGCCCAGGCAGGAGTGAAAAGCATGAACCCTGGGCGCTGTGCAAGTGAGTGCAAATAGCATGGGCTCATCTGCTGCTACCCCACCAAATGTGCTGCAGGCCAGGAGAGAGGAGAGGGGTCTTACCACAGGGACCTCAGGTCGGCTGTAGGCTGCCCCAGCAGCACCTGAAAGGGAAAGGCTCTCTGTTTGAGTCCCAGAGCTGCCAGGCCTCTCCAGAACCACCAGCTCTAAGAAGGGATGGCAGAAGCTGCTGCTTGTTCTTTGGGTCACTGCCTAGAACTGGAGGGACTGGACAATTTACCCACCCACCTCCAGCAGTGCTCCTTTGTGGGACTTTCCTGTCCCACAACAGCAGTCACTGACCTGTGGCACATCCTCTGTCCACAGCATCCACGTAAGCATCAAGGTCCCGCAGCAGGCACCAGCTGTAATTCACATCACCGAAAGAGAGTTATTTTATTAGAGTTTCTAATGATCTCTGTAGTCACACAGTCTCTTCCCACATCAGGGTGGCAAGAGGTTGGATGAGGACATGGGTAAGAGGTGCAGACAGAGGTTGCAGCTCCAAGCAGGGACCCCCTCCATGGGCCTCGGGACCCTGTACAGCTCTGGCTTGTGGTCACACCTGGTGCCCCACAGCTGCACCCTGTTTCCCCTCCCTGCTGCAGTGAGCGCCAACACCAGGCTCCACAGGCTGCGCGCTCATTTCCTCTGTTGGTTCTGGGGTGGACTCTGCATATAGCGAGCATGTGGGGAGCTCCCTGAGCTGCAGATGTGGGAGGTTGGAAGGGCCCCACCAGTGCCTCTCCCTCACTCTAAAGCTCACATTCCGTGCCTCCGCTGGCAGTGGGCAAATACTCACCAAGAGCAGCTAGGCCTGTCAAGAAGAGGATTGTGAAGAACCTCCTCTTTTTCAAGGTGATGGTCTTTTTCCTGAAAAAGAGGGACTCCTTGTGTTAGCAGTGGTCAAGGTCAGAGCCCTGTGCACGGGGGATTTTCTCTTAGAAGCTGAAGAGCAGCAATTTTGGAGGAGCCAGGGTCTCCTGGTGGAAAGCACCACCAGCCTCCCCCTGCTTGCCCTGACTCACTGGCACTCCTTGCCTCCAAGTCCACACTGGAAACATGTTATACTCACATGGTAGAGATGCCTGGGCTGAGGCATCTCTGGAGGGAGACCACAACCATTGCCAGACTGAAGACCAACCCTGGGCAAAGAAATCAGAGAAAAGCTTAAGGACCCTTCTTGAGAACAGCGGTTCAGCTCATGCCAGATCCCTGTAGGGAGGTGGGCACTGGTCCTACACAATCCCTCCCTGGGGCAGGGGTTATGTGGTTATGTCTTACAGAGGGGAGCAGCTGGGTGCACCCTGAGAGTGGGGCGGTGGAGGGCCAGGCAGGATCCCCTCACAGGCAGGGTGTGCCTGGGGAAGGAGGGTGGCACGAGTCCTGGGATAGCCACATTTACTACAGTATCCCACAAAGACATGGACATGCTAGCCAGCTCCATCGTCGTCATGTAGCCAAGGTGGCCCCAGGTCTCCCTTGTGGCAGGATGACGCTGGTTCTGCAGGGTTATCAGGCCCAGCGAAGCCAGGCAGGCTTGGTGCATACATGGGGTGAAAGGCAGCACTGAACTTACGCGCATTTTCTGCAGCATTGTAGAGTGCACGCACTCTGCCTTGGGCCTCCCGAGGTCTTGACAAGCTGCTGCCGGCTCGTCTCCTTGGCAGAGCAGCCCCTTGTTGCCTGGCAGAAGCCTTTCTCCTCCTCATCCAGGTAAAAAATGAAGCTCTCCTGCAAGCTTATGTACAGGAGTGTTGTCTGTCTAGGCAGATCTCCTCCTGGAGCTATCTGTTAGGAGAACACCTGCCACAAGCACACCACCACCAATACACTGCGAGCTCTTTCCACGCCCACAGCTTATGGCCTGACCTCATAAAGAGCTGGCCCTGCAAGGTGTGAGGTCATGTCTATGACATCACAGACAGAGCTGGGGGGGGGGGTGGGGGGGTGGGGGGGGTGCAGGTCGTCGAAAGAGACCCCGCAGCCCACTTGGGCTGTGTTTCATATTTGCAACTAGACAAACTGATTGCTGAGCAGTGCTTGCAGAGCACCAAGGCTTCCTCCGTTTCCCTCTGTGTGTCCCCAGGCAAGTAGGCTGAGGCTGGGTGAGAGGCTGAGAGAGGACCCAGCTGGGACAGCCAACCCAAATTGACCAAAGGGGTACTCCATGCCATGTAGCGTCATGCTCCACAATGAAGTCTGGCCCTTTGGTATTTCCAAAGGAGCCATTGCTTGGGGACTGCCTGGGCATTGGTCTGCTGGGGTCAATCCACCACAACCTTTTTAGAGAAAGAAGGGTGTTCACTGTGTGCTTTATAGTCTCCCAGTGGACAAGAAAGGGGTCCACTGTATGCCCCACTGTGTGGGGGTACAAGGTGCCCTGAGGGCACTGGGCATCTGGAGTGGCAGCATGGGGGCACGGGAGGTACTGAGCATGGTCCCCTGCCTTCCCCCGGCCTGGGCAGGGCCAGTACTGCTGGACAGGGGGTCCCATGGGGCAAGAGGGTGCACTGGGTCTGGGTGACACAGGCTGGGGCTGTGTAGGGCTTTGGCCCACTCAGCCCCTCTGGCTCCACATCGTCATGGGGATCTTCAGGCACCAAAGTGGCCGCAGGCACGTGCCAAGGGGCTGCTGCACACCTCCTGCGATGAGCCAGCTTGCATGGCCTTGCTGGGTCATGACAAGAGTAAGCACCTATAAGAGGATAAAGATAGAGCTGTGCACTGTCTCCATGCCATGCAAGCGAAGAGAGAGGGGAGCCACCGGTGCAGAGGCCCTTGACAGAGGACAGGCCTTGGAAAGCTGCTTGGCAGATGTCCCTGCCACAGCACCTGCACCGGCCACAGTCCCTCCACCTAGTCTGCTGCACTGCTCCAGACACCCTGGCCCAGTGTATTGGTGTATTGGGTGTCCCTGTCCAGGTGTTGGCAGTGCGGCGACTGCCGAGGGAGCCTCTGTGAGGAGAGGCCGTGACTGCCCCGTGCCAGACGTAGCCAGTCCCAGCCGGCTCCAGCGGACCCACCACAGAACACAGCTGAGCACATGCTGTGCCTTCCTGGGGCAAGATGCACCCCAGAGGTGAGTAGTGGGTCCAGTCTTGTTTAACAGGAGTCCTGCCACACCTGGAGTACTGTGTCCAGTTCTGGGGTCCCCACCACAAGGGAGATGCGGAGCTGCTGGGAGGAGTCCAGCAATGGGCCATTAATATGGTGAAGAGACTGGAGCATACCTCCTATGAGGAAAGGCTGAGAGAGATGGGACTGTTCAGCCTGGAGAAGAGAAGGTGCAAGGGGTATCTGAGTAATGTTTGTAAATACCTGAAGGGAGAACGCAAAGAGGACAGAGCCAGGCTCCTTTCAGTAATGGACAGTGACCAGACCAGAGGCAATGGGCACAAACTGCAACGCAGGAGGCTCCATCTGAACATCAGGAAACACTTTTTCACTGTGAGGGTGACTGAGCACTGGCACAGGTTGCCCAAGGACATTGGGCAAGGACATTGAATATCTCCACCCCTGGATATATTCAAAAGCCTGGGCATAGTCCTGGGCAACCAGCTCTAGGTAACCCTGCTTAACCAGGGTGTTGGACCAGATGATCTCCTAGAGGTCCTTTCCAACCTCAACCAGTCTGTGATTCCATGGTTTATTTCAAAGGCAGTTTTCTACTAGGAATTGTTTTTTAATATCTTTCTTAGTTTTCAACTTACAGTGTATGAACTAAGGTCACTATTTTAAAACACTGCGAAGTTTTATACCCAGTCTTTAGATCACCCAAGTTTCCACTCTGCTGAGCTGGTGTGGTAAAGAAGAGATTTTTAATTAGTATACATAGGAATTTCTCTATCATGAACTCCCTTGTGTTCCTCCTAGGTCAGTAACAAATATTTACTAACTTCTGCAAGGCCCCTATATCTAAGGCTCCTTTTCACAGCAGCTAGGTTTTTATACTCTTGACTATGGCCAATTGCTGAAGCTGTCTCTTGAAGTGATAAATAACCTTAGACAAAGCCTAAAATTGTCTTTATTAACTCAGCAGGTTGGAAAAGTGCTTGGGGGCACCTAGCTCTGGAATGCCCACAGGCTGCATTAAGTCACCTTTTAGATTTTCACATACAATTTGGGTAGCGCTGCACAAGCGTGTTACATAACTAAACAATACATATTAAATATTATAATAAATATTTGGTACCAGCTTTGAACAACAGAACACTTGTATATCGCATCTAGCATGCCGGTCAGATGCCGCTGGGTGAACACGAAAGTCTAAGAGACTTTTACACGTTGTTCATACAGTTTCTTCTCCATTAGTCAAACTCCAGTGGCTTCCTAGAGAGAGAGCAGAGGTTCACATGGGGAATGGGGAAGTTCGTTCTGGGGTTTGACTTACCAAAACTGCCAGCATTCTGGTGGCAGGGCAGAGACCAGGGCCTGATCCCCAAGCCCTACTCAGCTGAGCTCTACCATCAAGCTGACTGAAATACCTGAATGACACCTGACCTTGGGTTTCCATCTGGAATTGCATTTTGATTATTTTCTCTCATTTTTTTATGTTTGCTAGGGCAAATGTCTAACGACCAAAGGAGTGCTTGTGGTATTTGTCCCCCAGCATAGACTTAGAAGATGTTAATTACTTCTGTTGACAGCGATGAGAGTGGCATAGAATAAGATCTATTAGTGCAAGCATATAACCAAGGAATCGGATGCTAGAAATAACGGTGTGATGTAAGTGGGAAATCCAATAACTGGAGACAGTTGAAGAAGACAGTGATCACACTGTTCTGGTCAATAGGAACTTGCTTTTGAGAGGCCAGTGTATCGTAGCTGCAAAAAAACCTCACAATGCTATCAAGAGATATTTTTATAAAGTCAGGGAAGCACCACTAATATCTTAGATCATACAGTCGTCATCATGTATGTTGAAGAAAGATTAACTAGAATTGGAACAGGTGCGCAGAAGGGCTACTATGAAGATTTGCAAAATAGAGTATCTAAGGAAGATGAAATGCTTTTTAAGTTAAAGGATAACAACAAGAGTGCATATTCAAATAGTTCTACATTAGTTATGGAGTAATTAATCATAACTGAACACTAAAATACTAACCCAAATACTGTCACAATAGTATTTCCAACCATCCAAGGAGAAGTCTAGTACTGTTGATTGAAGTAAGATAAATGGTCAATAAATTCAACTTGTTTTAATATGAAGCTTGAAAAACTTAGGAGCAGGGTTTTATGTTTAAAATAAGATCATTCCTAGGAGATCAGGAATGAAGTTTTGAATATGTGAGCACATCATATTCCAAAAGGAGTTTGAAAAGAGCCTGGATTACTGTTTGTTTGCAGTCTGGCTTTGCTGTATTACTATGTGCTTTGAGTCTTCTGCTAGTTGCTATGGAAGTTTATTTCCTTGCCAAGGAAAGAAGACTCTCTTCTCCTCCCTTCCACTCTTCCTCCCTGCCTTGCCCCCCTCAGTGAGTACTTAAAAGATTGGCTGCTGGGCATTGTCATCTTTCTCTGAAGCACTGGACTGAAAATAAAGTAAATATAGATAAAGTGTGATTACTGATAGTAATTTTTATCTGGTGTCTGACTGATGTGACCAATTAATATGCTCAGGATTTAACCAACTACCAGGTTTGGGACAAAGAAGTAATTTTCCCTTAGATCAAACTGGAAGAAAAATTAGCATTTTTTTTTTTTCTCTTCAGCAATGTAAGGCATGGTTTCCTGTTGAGGATCAGCTGGGAGGTTCATCAAAGGGACTCCCTGCTATATCAGGAAGCTATGAGTTTTGTGAGACCTTCTGTCCTTTCTGCTCACTTCCTATGTTTCTTTATAGTTGTGGATTTTCTTCATTTGGCTTTACCTTTTCTGTAGGCTATTGAGAAGTGCTGTGGGTTCTATGTTGACACACAGAATAGAAAATCCTATAGACAGTTATCTAAGCTGAGCCTTTTTTATAGTGCTTTTTTCAATGCAAGAAATGCACTTGGCTATTCCTCTGATCCTCTCCAATCTTTCTCTAAAACAGACTTATTATTCTTTTACTGACTTGCTGCAGCCATGGACTCTAGCATTATACCTAAGAGTATCATTAAATCCTCACTTACTCATCTTAAATTTCCAGTAAGAGTGTTGATTAATTTTGATTGTTGTTATAGCTTCGGCACGGCACTTTTGTTTAGCTATAGAAAGCACTGTATCTTATTACCAGGCCTGTGATATTTGAGTCTTTCATTTGACATGAATTGAAGAATTTATTCCTGCTGCTTTCTTAAAGGTTTCCTGTGATTCATTTTAATAGCATTTATTTCTCTTGTAAATTAAATGGCTGCAGAAATGAGAAACATTCACTCCCTCACCATCCTTCTCTTTCCTGTGTCTCCCATGAAGCAAAGCTAGATACAACTGTCAGGCAATTTAACAGCTAGTTATAGCACAGTAACTATTTGTTTTACCTGCTGCTTCAGTGGGCAAATGAGAGGCGATCCCTGCCAGTGTAGATGCCTGCTGTCCTCTTACTTTGAGCGTGATTACTGATGATCTGGATTGCACTTACCTAACTAAAACTTCAGCGCAATAAGTGCAAGTGAGGTCCCATTTCCATTTCGGTGTGGGTATCATCCAGTCTCTTTGTGCTGACTGACTGAAAATCATTGGAACCTAAATAGCTGTTTCACTGCTCCTTCTTACATCCCAGGACTACAACTTCCCTTACTCACCTTGGCTCACACCAAAACTTCAGTCTATATAAGAAGTCTGTGTTCATCCAGAACTCCTCAATGCTGTTTTTAAATATAATTCACAAATGGGTGAGGAAGAATGTATAAAGGTGGAGAGGGCAGCAGTGTGTTTAGAATCCGATTTTGAATCGTTGGTCAGGACTTGATCTCTGTGTAATTACTTTGATAGTAGACACAGAGGAGTGAAAACAAGAATTGAATTATATTCATGGCTCATTACATGGCATTGTTTTAGCTCTCTTGACTGGTGCAGTCAAAAAGGAAACTTCATTTGAAGTATTTCTTGCAATATCTCCAGCTTCATTTAGAAAGCTATAACACGTAGACATGACCGGATACATAAGAAATCTTTTAAGTATGCTTCTTGCTCTCACAGACGTTAAAAAGATTTATAAGATTTCCAAACACTTTCTAGAGTCTCAAAAAAAATGGAGACAGCTAAAAAGGGCATTTGCAACAACCTGAATTTAATGATTTTTAAGAACCTTCTATTTTTGAATGGCAGTTGTGACTGTAATCTTCATGGTGTTAGAAGTGCAGTTTGATACGTGTCTCTGAAAAGTCACGGAAGACAAAATTATATCCTGAAAGAATAGGAAATTCCACTTTCCCAAATTCTTCACTGTGAGAAAAATTTTGCATTTCAAAGATGATTTTGCTATCCTGCTGCTAGTTTAGCCTTCTGGGTGAAGAACTCTATAAAAACACAGGTGCTCTGGGCTTTTAACTGCAACTGACTAGTCTGCAATAGATCTCCTCAGTGAAAGTGTAACTCAGTCCCCTGCAGAGCAGTAGATAAAGGCACAGTATGATATCTATTTCTGCTAGGCTTTCAGGCATACTACTTCTGAAACCCAGCTTCTGGCTGAGGTGAGGCGCCTGTACGATGTGAGCGGTACCTAAGGAAAGAGGACAGGGCTCCTACAGCCCAGGGGAATACCAAGCATCTTCTAGATACCAGAAGTACTTGGCAGATCTCTGGGTTTTGAAAGATTTTTTGTTTTCTTTACAGAGAAACTGAAGCAGGGAATGGATGTCAGGCACATTTCTCTGGAGAGGGGCAGGGAAAGAAAGAGGGAGAGAAATAGCAACTACTGGTATTGGCAGATGCTGAGCCACTGTTTTGTGGCAAAAGCTTAACCTTTTCAAACAGTCCTTTTCCTGGCCAGGTATTTAGGTCAACACTCTTTAACTGTGTGCATCTACAGGTACCACATTTATAATAGTGCCTTTTCCTTTGGCCTGGGAGGTACCTATGCATAGACGACTGCTCTTCAGCTTTAGCATAAGATTATTTGTAAACCTACTCATACAGAAAATGCTTGGAGACCTAAGGATGGAAAGTGCCACTTCACCAGCCTCAGCAAACGTGCCTGTTCCTAGGCAATAATCAGAGTGTACTACACCTAGTGAATGGGCTCACTTACAAATAATCCCTTTTTTTGTGTTTCCCATGTCTCCACCAATATAAATGAAAATAGCACATGAAAAGTTCTTATCTTTGGGGGGTTATGGGGTGTATAGGACAGTTTGAAAAAGGCTAGGTAGGAATTATACTTCAGATAATGCCCTGAGAAAGCAATTTAATTTACAAGGCTTTCATGGCGTAAGAAGCAGCAAGGTAAATGCAGGAAAGATAAGACAAACTAGACTGATACTAACAGTCTCAGTGCTCTGGTATGCTACTTTCTTAGGAATAAAAACCCGCCAGTTCATTCCAAACACTTTCAAAAAAGTTCCTGAAATCAGTGGGGAGTGTTTCAATGAGGAGTATTGCATCTAGTGATGCAATGTCTTGCAAAAAGTTTAAGGCAAATCTCACACTTGTATAGGTACTTCCCATGCATTGTGTATGTGTGTGTGTAAATACAACTGGTGAATTTCTTTCTCACAAGTCATTAGGATATAATATGACTTTGCACACTTAACTAACGTTAATGCAATGGTTTAGATCCTTTTAATCCACATCTAATATCAGGTCATCACCAAGTAAAAATTAGTGCATTTCAAAGTAACACACATTTTGACAAACAGGAAATGCTCTTGGTATGAATTCCTAAATGTAAATACGTTTCACTAGCCCTGGCTAGTAACAATTAGAAAAATTTCTCAACATGCTATAAGTATTGCAGAAGTGATTATGGACTGCAGAGCACGTGATAGGGTACTACTTTCTTTTGGAAATTTGGTAGCATATTTACCAGACATGTTGTTAGCAATGGGATATAGATATTAATACATAGTTCAATGAAAGGATCTCCTCAATTTGTTCCATACTATGGTACTACAAGCAGTAGACAAACAGTTTTTATTTTATTCAGAGAAAACTGTGTTGCTTATAGTCATTCTGAAAATGTCCTACCTTGCAAATTTTCTTGTGGATTTGAATAGAATTTTTCAGGAAATAATATGCCACTTATTCATTGTAAAGACAGCAAAGTTCAGTCCCTAATACACTCTATTTCTATTTTCCCTTCCTATCTCCTACAAATGAAGTGTTTTATTCTGCCCCTTGATTTTTTGGTTCCTGTGTTCTTCCTTCAAATCTAGCAAAATGTAAATGTTTTCAACTCTAGCGCTCTTTCAGTCTGTCTGTTTCACTTTTTTCACTTTGGATTTCTTTCACTCATCTAACACCTGCACAGTCGTGCTATCTCCCTAGGAGTCCCACATCTGTTCAGGTGCATACCCACACCCCCACCAGACCATACATGCCCAAACATGGTATATTTCTGGATCCATGGGCTCCAAGAACCCACTGTTGGAGTCCAGCTGCTCAAAAAACTTCAGTATTCATAATATGGTCATTTCTCTTTTTCAGGGCACATTTTATTTTACCTCCTGGAAGGGCAGGAATAGAAAATTTACTGCAAAGTAATATTCCTTAGGATTGACTATCAGTTCAGTCTGGAAATTACTTAGAAGGCCTACAAGACTTCTTGCCAAGCTTCTGCCCCTTAGGTATTAGCTTCTGGGTTGATTCACTAGGGACAGGTGAGAGATATCTGGGTCATTTTCAACACAGATACACGTCAAGCTAACTGCTTCTGAAATAAACAGATCAACTTCTAAGAAAAGGGTTGTTTAAAGAGCTGCCAGTGGGTATTCTACTGTTTGCCTCCTTTCCAACCCCTTTTACATTTTAGGTTTTGAACTTTTCTTCTGCTTGGTCTGGATTCTGCCTTTTTGAAATCATTAGGAGTTTGTGCCATGGGATGAAGTCTGTAAAACAGGAGGAATAGGGCCTAACTTACAAATTTTTACAACTTTACAAATAACTTACAAAGTTCAAGGACAAACAGACGTACAACCTTGCCAAACGTTTCTTGAAAGAGTTCTTGCCCTATTCACCTATTCCTGCACTTAAAAAGCTTTGTTCTTTTCCAGTTTATAGCATCCTCCAATTTGATCCAGCACTGTAAGTCATAATAATGCTAGGTTTGTGACCATGTGTTCGTTTCTACGGCAACGAAATGCTAAGTCACAAATACAGGATTATGGCTGTCAGCAAAATTATTCTTATCCAAGCACAAATATGCCAGAAAATAAACAGCAAAGGAAATGTACAAAATGGTGGGCCAACTAAGTTGTTCTGTGCAGAAATATAAAAGAAACGGTCTTAAGAAGCTACTCAAGAGACAAGCAAAAATTAGTTGCCTACTATTGGTTATTTTAATTAGAGACCAAATAAAATTGCATTAGAAAATTTAGGGATGTTTTCAAGTGTCACTAAAGGCAGGAAGTTTCCTGCTGGAAATGGCATCTTTGGTACAAACGTTACTATATTCTATTAAAGGGCTCTTGGTGTGAAAAAGGCTTTACTAGGAAGACTTCCAGTGCGAATTTTCTGACTGTTCTGGACAAACAATTTGTCTCTTGATAGAATCAATGGTTTGGGTTGGAAGGGACATCCAAAGATGTTGCAGTGTTTCACCACCCCCATTGTAAAGAACTTATTCCTTGTATCTAGTCTGAATCTACCTTCTTTTAGTTTAAAACCATTACCCCTTGTCCTATTGCAACAGGCCCTACCAAAAAGTCTGTCCCCATCTTTCTTACAAGCCCCTTTTAAGTATTAAAAGACCAGAGTCCTCTCCTCTCCAGGCTAAACAACCCCAACTCTCTCAGCCTTTCCTCATAGAATACGTGTTCCAGCCCTCTGATCATCTTCGTGGCCCTCCTCTGGACCCACTCCAGATCCATGTCTTTCCTGTGCTGAGGACTCCAGAGCTGGATGCAGTACTCTAGGTGGGGTCTCACCAGAGTGGAGTGGAGTGGAGCGGCAGAATCACCTCCCTCGACTTGCTGGACATGTTTCTTTTGATGCAGACCGGGATATGGTTGGCTTTCTGGGCTGCCAGTGCACATTGCCAGCTCATGTCCAACTTTTCAAACACCAGTACCGCCAAGTCCTTCTTCACAGGGCTACTCTCAATCCTTTCAACCCTCAGCCTGTATTGATACCAGGGGTTGCCCTGACCCAGGTGCAGGACCTTGCACTTGGCCTTGCTGGATCTCAAGAGGTTTACATGGGCCCACTTCTCAAGCTTGTCCAAGTCCCTCTGAATGGCATTCTGTCCCTCAGGCATGTCAACCGCACCACTCAGCTTGGTGTCATCTGCAAATTTGCTGAGGGTGCGCTCGAACCTACTGTCTGTGTCATTGATGAAGACATTGAACAGTACTGGTCCCAATCACAGAATCACAGAATCACCGAAGTTGGAAAAGACCTGTAAGATCGTCAAGTGCAACCATCAACTAACACCGCCATGCCCATTAAACCATGTCTCACCATGCCTTGTCCACATGTTCCTTGAACACCTCCAGTGAGGGTGACTCCACCACTTCCCTGGGCAGATTATTCCAATGTTGCACCACTCACTCAGTAAAGGAATTTTTCCTAATATCCAGCCTGAACCTCCCCTGGCGCAACTTGAGGCCATTTCCTCTAGTCCTGTCGCTAGACACTTAGGAGAAGAGACCAGCACACACCTCTCTGCAACCCCCTTTCAGGTAGTTGTAGAGAGCGATGAGGTCTCCCCTCAGCCTCCTCTTCTCCAGACTGAACAACCCCAGTTCCCTCAGCTGCTCCTCATAAGACTTGTGCTCCAGACCCCTCACCAGCTTCGCTGCCCTTCTCTGGACATGCTCCAGCACCTCAATGTCCTTCTTGTAGGGAGGGGCCCAAAACTGAACACAGTATTTGAGGTGCGGCCTCACCAGCGCCAAGTACAGGGGCACGATCACTTACCTACTCCTGCTGGCCACGCTGTTTCTGATACAGGCCTGTATCAGGCCACCTGGCACACTGCTGGCCAACACCCCAGGTCCTTTTCTGCGGGGCAGCTTTCCAGCCACTCTTCCCCAGGCCTGTAACGTTGCATGGGGTTGTTGTGACCAAAGTGCAGGACCCGGCACTTGGCCTTCTTGAACCCCATACAATTGGCCTCAGCCCATCGATCCAGCCTGTCCAGATCCCTCTGCAGAGCCTTCCGACCCTCAAGCACATCAACACGCCCACCCAACTTGGTGTCGTCTGCAAACTTGCTGAGGGAGCACTCAATCCCCTCATCCAGACCATTGATAAAGATATTAAACAAGTCCGGCCCCAAAACTGAGCCCTGGGGGACTCCACTTGTGACCGGCTGCTGAACTGGATTTCACTCCTTTCAACACGACTCCCTGGGCTCGGCCATCCAGCCAGTTTTTTACCCAGCAAAGAGCGCACCTGTCTGAGCCATGATTTGCCAGATTCTACAGGAGAACACTGTGGGAGACAGTGTCCAAGGCTTTAGTAAAGTCCGGGTAGGCAACGTCGACAGCCTTTCCCTCATCCACTAGGCGAGTCACCTGGTCATAGAAGGAGATCGGGTTGGGGAAGCACGACCTGCCCTTCATGAACCCGTGCTGGCTGGGCCTGATCCCTTGGTTGTCCTGCACATGCCCTGTGAGCACCCTCAAGATGAACCTCTCCATAATCGTCCCTGGCACCAAGGTCAGGCTGACAGGCCTGTAGTTCCCCAGATCCTCCTTACGGCCCTTCTCGTAGGTGGGAATCACATTGGCAAGCTTCCAGTCATCTGGGACCTCCCCCGTTGACCAGGACTGTTGATAAATGATGGAGAGCGGCTTGGCAAGCTCCTCCGCCAGCTCCCTCAGCACCCTTGGGTGGATGCCATCAGGCCCCATAGACTTGTGAGTGTCCAGGTGGCATAGCAGGTCATTAACTGCTTCCTGCAGGATCATGGGGAGTTTATTTTGCTCTCCATCCTTGTCTTCCAGCCCAGGGAGCTGGATACCCTGAGGATACCTATTATGGCTATTAACGACTGAAGCAAAGAAGCCATTAAGTACCTCAGTCTCTTCCTCATCCTTGATGACTATGTTCCCCCCTGCGTCCAGTAAAGGATGAAGATTCTCCTTGGATCTCTTTTTATTGTTAATGTATTTGTAAAAACCGTTTTTGTTATCCCTTATGACTGTGGCCAGATTGAGCTCTAGTTGTGTTTTTGCCTTTCTAATTCCCTCTCTGCATGACCTAACGAGATCCTTGTATTCTTGATCCTTCTTCAGTTGCCTGCCCCTTCTTCCAAAGGTGATAAACTCTCCTTTTTTTCCTGAGCCCCAGGAAAAGCTCCCCATTCAGCCAGGCTGGTCATCTTCCCTGCCGGTTCTTCTTATGGCACATGGGGACTGCCTGCTCCTGCACCTTTAAGATTTCCTTCTTGAAGAAGGCCCAGCCTTCCTGGACCCCTTTGCCCTTCAGGACCGTCTCCCAAGGGACCCCCTCAACCACTGTCCTGAACAGGCCGAAGTCTGCCCTCTGGAAGTCCATCGTAGTGGTTTTGCTGACCCCCCTCCTTACTTCACCTAGATTTGAGAATATTTCATCATTTCATGGTCGCTAAGCCCAAGACGGCCTCCGACCTTTACTTCTCCCAGCAGACCCTCTCTGTTTGTAAACAGCAGGTCAAGCAGGGCACCTCCACTGGTAGGCTTGCTTACCAGCTGTGTCAGGAAGTTATCTTCCACACATGCCAGGAACCTCTGGGACTGTTCCCTCTCTGCTGTGTTATGTTTCCAGCAGACGTCTGGTAAATAGAAGTCCCCCACAAGAACAAGGGCTTGCGACTGTGAGACTTCTGCCAGTCACTTGTAGAACGCTTCATTGGCTTCTTCGTTCTGGTTGGGTGGTCTGTAACAGACACCCAGCAGGATATCTGCCTTGTTAGCCTTCCCCCTCATCCTTACCCATAAGCACTCAACCTTGTTGTCACAATTGTTGAGCTCTACACAATCAAAACACTCCCTAACATACAGAGCCACCCCACTGCCTCTCCTTCCTTGCCTATCCCTCCTGAAGAACTTACAGCCATCCATTGCAGCACTGCAGTCATGTGAGTCATCCCACCATGTTTCTGTGATAGCGACTACGTCATAGCTGTCCTGCTGCACAACGGCTTCCAGCTCCTCCTGTTTGCTGCCCATGCTGCGTGCACTGGAGTAGATGCACTTGAGCTGGGCTATCGATTTCACCCCCAACATCGGCATGCCACCCCTACGCTCATCTCTAGGCAGCCTGGTTTCATCCCCTTCCCGCTTTGAATCTAGTTTAAAGCCCTCTCGATGAGCCTCACCAACTCATGAGCGGGAATCCTTTTTCCCCTTGACGATAGTTGAACTCCATCTGCTGCCAGCAGACCCGGTGCCATGTAGACCACCCCATGGTGAAAAAAAGCAAAATTCCTCCGATGGCACCAGCCTCTGAGCCACGTGTTAACCAGGTTCGCTTTCCTGTTCCTCTCAGTGTTCCTCTCTTCCACTGAAGGGATTGACGAAAACACTACCTGAACTCCCAATCCCTCACCCAGTCTCCCCAGCGCTCTGAAGTCCCTCTTGATCACTTTGAGGCTTCTTTGTGCAACCTCGTCGCTGCCAACCTGCAAAACCAACACTGGGCCGTACCAGACCAGGGAGTTTCCTAGTGACCTCTCTCACCCGGGCCCCAGGGAGGCAGCAGACTTCCCTGTGGGTTGGGTCAGGCCGGCATATTGGGCCCTCTGTTCCCCTCAGGAGGGAATCGCCTACGACAATTACCCTCCTTTTTGTCTTAGTAGAGGTGGTTCTGATGCGTGGCGCAGACTGTCTCGCCCTAGGCAGCCCCCTGGAAGGACTATCATCCATATCCTCATTAGCCTGGCCCTCAAGTTCCAAAGCCCCATATCTGTTGTGTAGGGGCAGCTGGGAAGGTGAGGCAGGCTGGGAGGGGATTCGCCTGCTGCCCCGAGCAGGGACCTGTTTCCATTCCCCTTCGTCTCTAAGGTCCCCTCCTTCTGCCCGGTGGCAAGAGGGTAAGGGATCCTCTGCTTCTCGAGGAGCCTCCATCCTCTGCCTTTGCCTCAGGGACGGCAGGGCATGGCTCCACCAGTCCATCTCCCTCTTGCACTCCCTGATACTCCTCAGCCTCTGCACTTCCTCTTTCAGCTCTGCCACCAGGCTGAGCAGATCGTTCACCTGGTCGCACCGCACGCAGGTGTGATCTCCCCTGCCCTCCGGCAGGCTCAGGCACTCCTGGACAGCTGCGTGCCTAGGCGGGAGCTCCGTCTGGGTCGCCACATTCCTTCTGGCGATGGCTTTCAGACGAGTGGAGACCATCGCTGTGCCTCTTCTGGGAGGGCGACATCCACTCGTCGAGAGAGCCTCTCGAGCCAGGAAGGGAGGCGCCCTGCCCGCACGCCCTCCCTGCACGCCCCGCCTGCGCGAACTGACACGCAAACTGCCGTGCCACGCCCTTCTGACGCGCCACGCCCTGTTCGCCGTGTTCCGTGTCGCTCGCGCTCCCTGGGGGCTGCTCTTGTACGTGAGGGGCTCAGGCCGCCGCCGCCGCTTTAGTCCCCGCCCACGGTGAGCCAGAGCTGCCGCTCGTCAGGAGCTCTCTCTGCCGGCTCGGGCGGGGGGCGGGGGGGCGCCCTCTCTCTCCCTGCACTTTCGCCTTTGCTGTTTGCCACCCTAGGAAGGGTCCCCCGTCGCGATCCTCCGCTCTGGAGCCCTTCGCCTCGGTGGCTTCCAATACGGACCCCTTGAGGGACACCACTCTTCACTGGTCTCCATCCGGACACTGAGCCATTGACCACTACTCTCTGAATGCGACCATCCAGCCAACAAGTCCTTATCCACCCAACAGTCCATCCATCAAATCCATATCTCTCCAATTTAGAAAAGGACGTGGGGGACCGTGTCAAAGGCCTTAAGTAAGTCCAGATAGACGACATCCATTGCTCTTCCCTTGTCCTCTGATGTAGTCACTCCATCACAGAAGGCCACTAGGTCGGTCAGGCAAGACTTGCCCTTGCTGAAGCCTTGCTGGCTGTCTCGAACCACTTCCCTGTCCTCCATGTACAAAGTCTATTTGGAGACCAGTAACTAGCAGTGTACCGCAGGGGTCAATACTCTGCACAGTCCTGTTTAACATCTTCATTAATGATCTGGATGATGGGGCAGAGTGTACCCTTAGGAAGGGTACACAAAACTGGGAACAGTGGCAGATACACTGGAGAGTCATGCTGCCATCCAGTCAGCTTTCAACAGGCTGGAGAAATGGGCTGACAGGAACCTCATGGAACCTCATGAAGTTCAGCAATGAGAAGTGCACAGTCCTGCACCTGGGCAGGAAAAGCCCCAAGCACCAATACAGGCTGGGGGCCACCCAGCTGGAAAGCAGATTGGCAAAAAAGGACTTAGGGGTCCTGGTGGACTCCAGCTTGACCATGAGCTAGCAATGTGCCCTTGCGGTAAAGAAAACAAATGGCATCCTGGGCTGCATTAAATAAGGTATTGCCAGCAGGTTGAGGGAGGTGATCCTTCCCCTCTACTCAGCACTGGTGAAGCCACATCTGGAGTCCTGTGTCCAGTTCTGGGCTCCTCAGTACAAGAGAGACATGGATGTACTCAAGAGAGTCTAACAAAGGGCCGCAAAACTGATGAGGGGACTGGATCATCTCTCTCATGAGGAAAGGCTGAGAGGGACTGTTCAGCCTGGAGAAAAGCAGGCTCGGGGGAATCTTGTTAATATACAAAAATACCCGAAGGGAGGATGCAAAGGAGACAAAGCCAGGCTCTTCTCAGTGGTGCCCAGTGACAGGACGAGGCGAAGGGCTCCGGAGCAGAGGATCGCGACGGGGGGCCCTTCCTAGGGCGGCTGACGGCGAAGGCGAAAGCTCAGGGAGAGAGAGGGTGCCCCAGCCCGCCCCCACACCGCCCCCCCCGAGCCGGCAGCGCGAGCTCCTGACGAGCTCCTGACGAGCGGCAGCTCTGACTCAGCGTGGGCGGGGACTAGAGCGGCAGCGGCAGTTCAAAACCCAGAGTGCCCGCCATTTTGGCGAAGCCACCGAGGCGAAGGGCTCCGGAGCAGAGGATCGCGACGGGGGGCCCTTCCTAGGGCGGCTGACGGCGAAGGCGAAAGCTCAGGGAGAGAGAGGGTGCCCCAGCCCGCCCCCACACCGCCCCCCCCGAGCCGGCAGCGCGAGCTCCTGACGAGCTCCTGACGAGCGGCAGCTCTGACTCAGCGTGGGCGGGGACTAGAGCGGCAGCGGCAGTTCAAAACCCAGAGTGCCCGCCATTTTGGCGAAGCCACCGAGGCGAAGGGCTCCGGAGCAGAGGATCGCGACGGGGGGCCCTTCCTAGGGCGGCTGACGGCGAAGGCGAAAGCTCAGGGAGAGAGAGGGTGCCCCAGCCCGCCCCCACACCGCCCCCCCCGAGCCGGCAGCGCGAGCTCCTGACGAGCTCCTGACGAGCGGCAGCTCTGACTCAGCGTGGGCGGGGACTAGAGGGGCGGCTTTCCAATGCCCTCGGGTACAAGAACAGCCCCCAGGAAGCGCGAGCGACCCGGAGCGCGGCGAACAGGGCGGGCAAACAGGA